>NC_133494.1:18435667-18470889 GCF_025370935.1 Choristoneura fumiferana | reverse complement strand
GATCATCCAAATGTATTTAAAGTCAACAACTTGCAAAAGCCGTGGTGGCCTAATGGTTTGACCTATCGCCTCTCAAGCGGAGGGTCGTGGTTCGAACCCCGGCTCGCACCTCTGAGTTTTTCGAATTCATGTGCGGAATTACATTTTGAAATTTACCACGAGCTTTGCGGTGAAGGAAAACATCGTGAGGAAACCTGCACAAACCAGCGAAGCGATTCAATGGTGCGTGCGAAGTTCCCATCCGCACTGGGCCCGCGTGGGAACTATGGCCCAAGCCCTCTTGTTCTGAGAGGAGGCCTGTGCCCAGCAGTGGGACGTATATAGGCTGGGATGATGATGATGATGAACTTGCAAAGTTCGGCCTTTAGCTCTATATGGCAAAATTATCGACCGTTCTGTGAATAGAGATATCGCTCAGAGAAATTGCGTATAGTAGTTACGGAGCCGTATGAGACGAATGAAACGTGAGTGACGGTAATTTATTATAGTAACAAAGAAAATGTCATCATCATCAAGAACAAGAGCAGGTAAACAAGCTTTGGCTTGAAAAGATTAAATATTTAGTGACAAATCGAAGGTGCACCGATCGAACCGATGCTGAAATTAGACCCAAGCCGTAGCAAAGGGAGATGATACTAAATTTACCTGTTCATTAATAATAGACCCCATACTGTTGTGTCTAGACACTAGACTGTGGGAGTTGACGAGCGGAAGTGGCGCTGGATCGGACACGTGTTGCGGAGACCCGATGCTCATCTCGCCAAGCAAGCGCTGGAGTGGCAAGCTGCTGGTAGTAGGAGGCCAGGCCGACCCCGAATCACCTGGAGACGGTCGGTTGAGAAGGAGATCTCCCTAATTGGGTACCAGTGGCGAGACCTAGAAGCCACAGCACAGGACCGTGACGCATGGAGGTCCCTACTGCGAGCCCTATGTACCTGCTGAGGGACTACAGGAATTCATCATCATCATCATACTGTTGTGTCTAATTATTTCCATGCATTACAAAACATTGAGACGCGTCAGTGTATTGTGGTGGTGGTGATAGATCGGTTTGTGTGATTTATGTGTTCTTACAGTGTGGAGGTGGAGGAACTGCATGAACACGCATATCTTGCATAAGCTTAGCTATAATAAGGTCGCGGGTGAGCAAAGAAATTATTTTACTCCGCAATGCATTCTATTATAAGTACATATATATTGATGCCGCAAAGTAACGCCTGATTCAGTAAATTATTTGTGATCATCATGTATTTTCATAATAAAATAACACATTCAATGGCAACAATATCTTACAGCTAAACAATTAGGACGCTCACCAACGAATAGACGGATGATCTGGTTATAACCGCGGGTTCACGGTGGATGCAGGCCGCTTACAACCGAAGCAACTGAGTTCTATGGGTGAGCCAATGTCCACAGTGGACATCCTACGACTGACATGATTATGATGGAACATATGAATCTAAAGCGTTGTCAGCAATGTTTAGGAGATTTAGGTACATACTTTTATAGAGAAGTATTAAAAAAGGATGAAATAAAATAAAAACCGGTCAAGTGCGAATCGGACTCGCGCACGAAGGGTTCCGTAGTTTCCGTACCATTATCTGTACAACATTAGACATTAGCAAAAAATTAACAATTTATTTTTAAAGTGATGTTGCCGTTATTAATATCAACAATATCAAGCAAAAAACGGCAAAAAAATCTTGTTTGTTGTATGGGAGCCCCCTTAAATACTTATTTCATTATGTTTTTAGTATTTGTTGTTATAGCGGTCACATTAATACATAATCTGTGAAAATTTCAAGTTGTCTACGGACGTGTCTAGAGACGGACGGACAGACAGGCAGACAGACAGCGGAGTCTCAGTAATAGGGTTCCGTTGGCATCCTTTGGGTACGGAACCCTAAAAACGACCGTTTCACGACTACAATCGATTGCTTTCTGCTGCTTCAGTACACATTACTAAGAATTTATTTATTTTTATTAAAAAAAATTATAAACCAGTCGAGCTTTGTAATTTATTTTTCAACGTAATTTTACATACTATAGCCCCCTGCGACTCCGCCCGCGTAGGATTCAGTTATAGATATCCCGCGGGAACTAGGCACTTTTCCAGGATAAAAAATATCCTATGTCCATTCCCGGGACTCAAACTATCTGAATACCGAATTTCATCTAAATCGGTTCAGCGGTTTAAACGTGATGTAACAAACAAACAATCAAACTTTGGCATTTATAATATTAGTAGGATGTAATTTTTTTTTTTATTTCTGTGGGAATTAACGCGGAATTTCAAATGAAATGTCTAGTCTAAGAGCGAATACGCACTACAACAATCCGAGTCCGATCCGAATTCTTGAAAATACGAAATCCGAATGGTAGAAATCAGATCTACCTTTAGACTCCTAACAAAATTATATTAGCAAAATATTGCTATAAATAATTAGTAATTTAAACGCAACACTCATGTGATTATTAAAAACTTTGCTTACCTATATAATTTGGTCAGGCATCGAACGACTCGAACTTGGCCAGCTTTTTACAAGCTCTGAATGGCTTGCAATGTTCGTATATAGGTATTTGTTGCAGTTTGGCGTACCCACATTGGTGTTCCGGCTTGTTTTTAAACAATTTATTTATCCCTGCTTTTTACTTTTTGTTAGTGGTCACTTATTACTTAATTCAATTTATTTTTGTTTACGTGAAGGTAAGTGGTTTATTTATTTTATTCTATTTCTTTATATATTTGTGCATCGTTCCGTGAGTCACGGACGGTTCTGGCAGAAAATCAGCGCTGCAGGCGTTTAATGCCTCATTATAATGCTGAGTCAGCGACCGTTTTGCTTTTGCGGGGACACACAAAATTGTGTATTATGTTACTATTTTCATATGTTTTTTTTTTGGTTTTTGTGTGTTGATTTTATTGTATTTGTGTCTTCCGTATTACTGAATAAATGTGTTCCTTCTTTCTTTCTATCATTTCGAATAGTTTTGTTGTAATTACGTTAAATTTTTCACAGTAAAATCTACCTGACAACTTTTACTAAACCCCAATCGCCAATCATCCTAACATCGAAAACCTTTTCTATTATTCAATTGACAATCATAGGCAGTACAATGCCCACGTATGTATATGTATATACATACATACATATACATGGCCCTGGCATCTCCCAGCATAGAAATGCATTGTGTTAGTCCCTTGTTAGTCCTTACCTTGTGAATTTGACTTGGACAAAATGGACTACTGTGACCCGAAGCTCTCCGGAATGAAACTTCGGCAGGTTATTGAATGTTTCAAATAGATTCTAAACGTATCCTCCTGAGTTCTGACATTTTTAAACAAACTTAGTGCTTAAGATCTAGGCGTGGTTGATCTGCCTTGTTATTTAGGATATTACTTCAAAATTCTTAGAATTCTTTATTCAATGAACAATTTGTACTGTATAAAAATACATTCGGTAGTTATTGTTAAGTACATAGTGTTGATTGGTCTTCTATAAAGTACGCGAGGACTTAGGAGGATATACACCATTTGTAGGGTTTATAAACTTAGTCTTATGCCTTACTCTTAATTTGGTAAGATTTAATTTGTGACAAAAATCAAGTCTGGCAATTTTTAACTCTCGACGCAAAAAGAGGGGAATAAAAGTAGAATGCATTAAAGAAAGAAGAAGACATTTATTCACATTCACAAAGACACACAAAATACAACACACAAACACACAATTTTTCAATCAATCAATCACCCACATCCGCCGTGGGCACAATGCCGTTAAGCACGTGCGAGCACAAAACGGCACGACGTGTCACAACGTGGCGCAACGTGACGCCACGCGGCAAACGTGGCCAAGTACCTGGGACCGAGTGTAGATTCTAAATTCTATTTATGACCTGCAGGGCTTCTTCGAAACTCGAAACTCGAAGTTCGTGTCGTGCGGTCCCTCTGACACTTACACTATTTAATACGCGAGAGCGAGCCGCAGGACGCGAACTTCGAGTTTCAATTTTCGTAGTAGCCATGCTGGTTTCCACCAAACGAGTGCGAGAATAGTTGCGAGGGATGTGTTTTTCATGAACCAATAGAAACTTTTCATTTACCTATCCTCGCTCAGCACATCTCTAGTGAAAACAGCTGAGCGTAGCGAGGCGAGGTAAATGAAGCGTTTCTATTGGTTCCTGAAAAACTGAAGAGCCTCGGGTAGGGATTTCGAATAAAAAATATGGATATTGTTTTTATCCATCCCAGCCTATATACGTCCCACTTCTGGGCACAGGCCTCCTCTCAGAACAAGAGGGCTTGGGCCATAGTTCCCACGCGGGCCCAGTGCGGATTGGGAACTTCACACACCCATTGAATTGGCTTTGCAGGTTTGTGCAGGTTTCCTCACGATGTTTTCCTTCACCGTAAAGCTAGTGGTAAATTCAAATGTAATTCCGCACATGAATTTCGAAAAACTCAGAGGTGCGAGCCGGGGTTTGAACCCACGATCCTCTGCTTGAAAGACCATAGATCAAAATTCGGCCACCACGGCTCACGGCTTATTTTTATGAATATTAAATTTATAAGGTAGCCCAAACTTACAACATACACAACTTTTGCTTGTTAGAGGGCTAAAGGGACGTATAGTCAAGATGACTCTCAAAATATGTTTAAGAAATCCTGGTGAAAGGAAGTTTGGGATATATTGTGTGGAAACTTAAACAAACATCAAAGTTTTGTTTACCCAAATCTACTTGTGGTGATATTTAATTAAAATGGATATTAAATTTGGTTCGTTTCATTGTTAAACTTTACAGAAGGGTTCTAGAAATGAAGGTTTAGGAGTAATTGCGCTGATTTTTCTTAGGTAACAACTAATCTATGTAAGCCGTGGTGGCCTAGTGGTTTGACCTATCGCCTCTCAAGCAGAGGGTCGTAGGTTTAAACCCCGGTTCGTACCTCTGAGTTTAACGAAATTCATGTGCGGAATTACATTTGAAATTTACCACGAGCTTTGCGGTGAAGGAAAACATCGTGAGGAAACCTGCACGAACCTGCGAAGCGATTCAATGGTGCGTGCGAAGTTCCCAATCCGCACTGGCCCCTCGTGGGAACTATGGCCCAAGCCCTCTTGTTCTGAGAGGAGGCCTGTGCCCAGCAGTGGCATAGGCGTATATAGGCTGGGATGATGATGATGAACTAATCTATGTAACAACCATACCTATCCCTAAAATTAAAACCGGCTAAGAGCGTGTCGGACACGCCGAAATAGGGTTCCGTAGCCATTACAAAAAATATGTAATATAGGGAAATGTGTGGGGGAGTTCAGCGTATGCGTTTTATTAGACACACGTGTATAATTATAGACTCACAAACATTAAAGTTTATAATAATAACTAGCTTTTGCCCGCGGCTTCGTCTGCGCGAATTCGTTATCGCGCGCTGGTCCCTAGGGAACTGTGCATTTTTCCGGGATAAAAAGTAGCCTATCTCTCTGGCCCATAAAATATCTCTATGCCAAAACTCACGTCGATCCGTTGCTTCGTTTTGGCGTGAAAGACGGACAAACATACAAACACACACTTTCTCATTCATTTATAGATAGATAATATTCATGGTCAAAACATTCAAATACTTTGGAAAAGCCGACGATGGATTGAAACCATTTCGTATTAGCGAGAGATTTCTAAGTGCGCAATCAAGCGGCGGAGATGATCAATTAACGGAATCCTCTCAAGAGGCGTACTTGGATAAACAGTGGCTCTAGCTATTTTCTTATTGGCTCACGCATTCTGAGGGTTCCGTATCGAAAAGTCAAGCTGTCCTACTAATCCTACTAATATTATGAATGCGAAAGTTTGTGTGTGTCTGTTTGTTAGTCCTTCACGTTAAAACGTCTGGACGACTTTGGATGTAATTTGGTACGCAGATAGCTGGACATTGGAATAACACATAGGCTACTTTTTATCCCGATTCAAAATCATCCCACTGTCCCACTAAGATTATAAATGCGAAAGTTTGTAAATCTGTTTGTTTGTTTGTTACTTCATCACGTCTAAACCGCTACACCGATTTAGATGAAATTCGGTATCAAATAATTTTTATCCCGGAAAATTGCATAGTTCTCGCGGGATAGTTTTACTGGGTAATCTAATTGTAACAAAAAATATTCGTTTTTATTTGCATAAATAAATTTCACGTGTACACTCAGGGCAATATAACTCTCGAATCTCCAGCCAGTTACAAATTGGCGTTGTACTGGTCATAATCCTCATAACCCCACATGGAGCAAAATATTGTTGAAAGTCAAAACCTTTTTTCATGTAGGTAAATCATTTTTTTTTATGGATTTTAAAAATAGTTCTTTGCGTAAAATTTCTGGCAATTCCAAATCCCAAAACCATCCATGAAAATCGACTGCGCTCTATCTGACATTGATTTATCAGTGTACTAAAGAGATCTGGATAAAAACACTCTGTTCAGCTTGGCGTCTTACGTCTGTCATCGGCAACAAAGTTACGCTCCCTGATAATGACGTTTGGTCTGAGCATAGCTTCTACTCATTGCGGTTTTCCAGTTACGTATCAGTAGGTATGGAACCCTAAACTGCACGTGTGCTTTGCAACCTACAGAATTTAGAAACAACCATGAGTCAAAGCAAAATACGGGAACAAAACCAACTTAATAAAACAGGCTTCATTTCCTTTTAAAGGCGACAGAGGTTTTGTGAGACTTCAAAAAAAGCAATGTCCCGTTCGATCCAAACGTACGAAAATATCTATTCATTCCTCGATAAATTACGTTCCTTTTAAAACCGGCCTTTTAGGGGAAATGCTGAAGGCGTTTTAATTGTCTCTAACCAACCATTACGTTTGAGTGGTGAAAAACGCTTAACTGCTCTGAATTATGATCCCATTGAGCGTTTTAAGTTCTCTTTTATCGCATCTGTGGTCATTTTGACGTAATTTATTTCGATATTTAAAATTTTGTTTTTGCGACGTACAACAACAATACAACAATGAGGGTTTCATGACAGATAAAATATGGTTAGATGGCGTTGGTATGGAGAGGTCTATTTGACGTTGTAGCGTTACGACCATCGAGTATTTACATGATTTTACGATGAAATTAAGTTATTTTAAAGTGTGGAAGACATAACCATAACTTAAGAATAACGTCGCGTGTGAGCTATAAGGAACCAAGATCTTGTAATTACTACGGACAAAGAACGAGAGCTTATCTAATCCCGCGAATCTTCAGTAAACTTTTCCCTGAACAGAGTGTATGAGTAAAGGAGCATTTAAAACAGACTCAAAGCGTATTTGATAGATGATTTCCTTGAAGAAAATAATTAACTATCATAAAACTAAGTTATATAATATAAAACTACATGGTGAGTGGTGGTATGAGTATATGTACCTATGTATGTATGTAAACTCTTTATTGCACAAAATAAGTAAGTAAACAAACACAGATATATATTTAGGTATAGAACATAATGTTAAAATAAGGAGCGTAGTATTCGGCAACAAACTGTTTTGCAGTTTGGCGAAGTATTTGTCATAAATTTAATGTATTTATTTTTGTTGAGATAAATATATAAAAAAAAAAAAAATATATTATGGGACACTTTGACACCAATTGACCTAGTCCCAAACTAAGCAAAGCTTGTACTATGGATACTAGGCAACGGATAAACATACTTATATAGATAAATACATACTTATATACATATTAAACATCCAAGACCCGAGAACAAACATTCGTGTTATTCACACAAATATCTGCCCCGGCTGGGATTCGAACCCAGGACCTCAAGCTTCGTAGTCAGGTTCTCTAACCACTTAGCCATCCGGTCGTCAATAAATAAATAAAAAAATAAATAAAAAATAAAAATAAAATAGTCGGAGATATATCAAAGGACGATATTTCTAGGTTAACTTATTTTGCCTGAAATGTACAAATGAATTGACCGAACTCCAGGTCAAAGTCGAAACAATAAACAATAAAAACCAATACAAATATATCGTTTCATTATTTCTGGGACAAGCCATGTTTACGCTGCGCTCGCTCTGAATTGTTTGAACAAATAATATTTTGACCTATCGCTGTTTGCTCCTGAGCCGCAGCCGATTAGTTTGTGGTGTAATTTATTTATTTATTTAAGGAACAGTTACAAATTACAGATACAGATTGACTAAGCAGATCTATAAGACGAGCGTGAACGGGAACGTTGAGAGAGGAAGGCCTAGACGAACTTACCAGGATCAAATCGAGGACGTTCTGAAGAAAGGTCGGGTCAGGAGTACTCAAAACCAACGTGCATGCATGAAAAGATTGATGAATGTCGAGGAAGCGAGAGTTGTATGCCAGAATCGTAGCAAGTGGAAGGATGTAGTCTCTGCCTACCCCGTTGGGAAAGAGGCGTGATTTTATGTATGTATGTATGTACAAATTACAGACACATTTATACTACACAATCAAAGTTCGTAACTTAACTACAACTGTCCACAACAATCATAATGTGGCTAAAGGAGCATGCAAAATGAGCATGCAGATGAAATAAGTTCACTTACCACATTATTGCTTAAAATAAATTAACTAGGTATCTATAACTAACGTCACAGTGGATTGAAATGCTTTTATTGACAATGAAAATATGTCACATTCTGTACATATCTAAATGTACGACACAGGCGAGATTGGATAATTAGCGGATACATTATTATTACTGAGCGGGCAAGAAAACAATTAAGGGTGCCGGATAGGCCGTGTACCACATTTAAACTTAAATTAAAATTAAAACTTATTGTTTTCGATATCCATTTATTACAATTATAACGTTCATTGACCAAAATAGAGCTATAATTTGACCACAGACTCTGTTAAATAAACGCGTGACGCCTAGCAACACTGCATTCTACGTGTACTGTTACAGGTGCCCCTTGCTTATCGACAAAACTTTTCATTGAATTTCATTTTATCCAAAAAAGGTTCACAGAATATTCAGGTCTTATAAGTTCTAATAGTAATAAGACTTCGTTTGTTTTGTGGCCGAGGTAAAATTTTCTCGAGATTTTTTGCAAAATCCTATTAATTCAATTGCTAGAACTACTGGTTTACGCGTGCGCAGCCGCGGGTAAATGCTAGTTAATAAGAAAAATTAGGAACTAATTCTTAAGCATCAAAGTCTGAACCTGTTGCCTATTGACTTAGTTAAACCTCCTTGTTTCAGGTGATATCAGCCCTCTCAGTCTTCTTCATCTGCATATCTGTCCTCTGCTTCTGCCTCAAGACGCACCCAGACCTTCGGGTCCTCACGCCAGCAGTCACAGAGAACAGCACCCTGAAGGAGACGACAGCTGTGGTGGAAACCAGGCCAGCCTGCAGAACAACGGGCAGCCGCACGTGGCCTTCTTTTATATAGAACTGGTGTGCAATGTGTGGTTCACCATCGAACTGCTTGTCAGATCTGTGGTGAGTTTTATGAATCATTTTATTCAATTTAACAAAGATATGTGCTTTCTCTTGATGCGAGTCATTTTTTTATAGGCTTTACTTTGTGAAACATCAAAATAAGATTGCGTAGCGTTTCGGAGTAGGACTAGATCCAAAATCTTGATGGTTACTTGACATGAAGTGCATATTTCAAAATCATATTATATTTTTGATATTAAGAGACTTAACCCTTCTTCGTCTGTGTTTGTTGGATCAGTACCAAATTTAAGGATATTTTTTGTTCTTTTTTTATTTAAATCAGCAGAATTTGTACTTATTAAAACAAAAGAGACTAGAATGCAGTATTTTTTTTAGTTTTCGCAGACGATGGGTTAATACACCAAACACCTACTTCATACTCGTATTATAACAAATTAAAAAAATTATGCGCAGTAGTTCAATTTTGTGGCAGTTAAATTTTCAAAAATCACATCGTTACTTGTGTAACGAACAGAACACTTTCTTCTTCAATCCCGTGGGAATATCGGAATAAAAATAACACACACACCACCACACACACACCACACACACACACACACACACACACACACACACACGCACGCACGCACACGCTGGCTTTTGCATGTACAACACTATAATCAACGGGGTTTATAAATATATAACCTAACCAATAAAAAGTTGGAAAACCCCCGACTTTGTCATTTCAAAGTTCAATATCTCAAAATCGGCTGATTTTGGTGAAACATAATCTAAAAACCATCGCAAAAATCCTAATTTCAAATAAGAGAATCGCATTCAAATCGGTCACCCGCTAAGAGATACGGTGCCACAGATAAACACACATAGCGGTCAAACTTATAACACCTCTATTTTTAGGTCGGGTTTAATAAAACAATCCTGACACCATGCACAACTATGAAATTTCTAAATAGTGACAATGTGAAGCATTGGAAAAATGTTCCACTTACTATTCTTTCACACGCAACAAGTCAGCATTGCGTTTTTGTCAACGGTTTACTCTTTTCTTAACTTCATATTTGTGCAATCTGTCAAAATTTACTTCATAACGGCTGTTGACTATAAAAATGATTACATCTCTTACTGTTTTTTTGATTTACTCAATAATTATATTACTAAATAAACATCAACAATGAATTCCCATTTCATATTCTGAAGCGTCAGCCATTTTATGAGCACCAAAATTCCTCGAGTGCCACCTTATTCCTGTTCAATATTTCTGAAAACATGATGCCCCAGAAAACTAGGCCAACTTTCTGGCCACTTCAACTGTCAGGGGAAACGTATCATTTTTAACCAACTGTGCCAAAGTTTAGAAGGGTAATACTTTGAGGAGTTATTATGATCTCTCAAGCGAATCAAAATGTTTTTTTTTCTACTCCTATACTACAAGCGGTTGCTGTTTAAATGCTACTTAATTATTATAATAATGGTATTATATAAAATAAAAGCTTTCCAAACATAATGCCGCCATAGCTGTCACCATAAAAAACACGCATTTTTGAACACGAAATTACCGTGAGACTCACTCATATTAAGTTATATTGTAACAGATAACTCACGTCTTAAATCGAGCTAGAGCGGTGGCGTGAGTGCGCGTGTTGCGGCAGCCGCCAAGTCGCGTGCTCCTATGAAGAAGGGCTACGAATTAGCCCGAAACATGTCGAGCTAAACTTGGTTTAAGACGTGAGTTATTCGTTACAATATAATTTAATATAGTGTTCTTTTTCGTAATTACATATAAAGAAATAAGAGAGTCGAATTACTTTAGGATAGAAGGCTGTAGCCAATTTTAGAATTTTATGTCCACGCTTCCACAGTTTATTTTATTTCCCTAGTTCACAATTTATCGCTAATGTAAGTAAAAAAGTCAATTAAAATTGTAAAATACCTTTTAAATATGATATACTTGTTCGTTACTCTATATACCGCAAAAAACAGGATGCAAACTTAAATTACCCAAGGATTTTTAGTGAACCTTATCCGGCCGTTCGCGACACGCGCTTGGCCGATTTATTTTACTTTGGGATGTCTTACTTCAATTTTCTCGTCACACTCTGCTAGTTAGTCCTTTGTAACAAGAAACCTATTGTAATTGCCCCAGTTAGGTAATTAATTATTAATTACGTCAAGCTCCATTCCAGTTTCAATAACCATTGTCAAGTTTCTGCGAAAAGTTGGTCCAATTGTTAAATCGAAAGAACAGTCATTTAAGATTTTGTAAGTGACAGGTTATATTTAGATTAGATTTGGAGTAGCTTTTGTGATAATCTGCGAGAATTGGGTTACAGCCAGCCATTATCAAAGTGTACGCCGCGGAATCCTGTCTACAAAGCTTCTGTTAGCGCTTCGCAAAGGTACTGACCGTAATTAAAATAAATACTTACGTTAGGTTTATTGTAAAGTTTCTAATTACTAAATCATCCCATTACAAAAAACTGTCATTGACTCTATTTGGATTTCGGTGCATATTAAGTTTTTCATTTGGGTTCCATCGCCAAAAAGGTTTGAAAACTGCTGGGTTACAGAATAAATTTTATGTAGGTAGAACAATAGTTGTTACTAGCAGAAATTTACAGTTCTGAAAATTTAAATTTAAATAATGGAGAATAAGGTAGTTGTTATAAAAAAAAAACTAAGTACTGTACTAGTCTGTGACTTTACTTTTGACTGGCAGGCTGACCAGTATGGTCCTCTCAAACGGCTGAAAGATTTTAAATATATAAGGTATGATACAATTTGTCAAAACTGTCGGGATGACATAGGGTATATATCAAAATGATGTCCACGAAATAATAGTGGAGCAAAATTTTTTGAATGCGGATTTTATTGTGTTTAAAATCAAAATGAAATATTTTTTTCAGTAACATTTTCTATCTACAATATTTAGGATACTTTCTCTCCATGGGTCGTAGCCGTGTTACGCCTTGCTCAAGGTTTCTTTAAATCCTTTTTTATATGATCGGGTAAAAAACAAGCAGGCGGGTAACCTGATGGAAAGTAATCACCGCCGCCCATGAATAGGTGTTTGAGTTCGTTCGATTGAATAAAGCTCTGTAAATGTTTTTCTGAACTTTTTAGTAAGTAATTAAAAGTTTCCAAAAAAACTCCGCATTAGAACTAAGGTTACCGATAGCCCGAAGAATTGCTCGCAGGACTAATGGCTGATGGGGCAGAAGGTTCTTGAATGGCGTCCGCGGACCGGGAGACGAGCTGTCGGTAGGCCTCCAACAAGATGGAGCGACCACCTTGTTAAATCGCGGGATTGCGTTGGATGCGGGAAGCACAAGACCGGTCTGAGTGGAGAGCCTTGGGGGAGGCCTATGTCCAGCAGTGGACGTCTTTCGGCTGACGTGATGATGATGAAAAAAGCTTAAGAGCATCATCAAAGGCGTGACTACCACACTTGGAGTCGTAAATGCCACCTAAAACATTTATAAATCTTCAGACTAACTAACTTACCTTCTAAAATATCCGGAAGAAATTCAAGACAACTTGTACATCAAAACCAAAACGACCCCAATTAGTTCTGTTGTAATCTAAAATTCAAACGTAGCTCCAGCCAACTTTGCCTAGCCTTAAGTACTCTAAGCTACATCACTACAAATTCTCACAAGTTTTAGAGTTGGGAAATTAACATAACTTATACCAACTAAGCTAGTTTGTGAAGTTCCCGAAACATCAAAACCAGGCATGTTAAAGTATCTTAGTAAGGTCCAAATTTCAAGCTTGCACTATATAAATTTCGTCATCCTACTTCCGACTGTATACTAGGAATCCACCTTTATTTTGTACTTGTATTAAAATAGAAAAGTTCTCGTGTGTGCGTGTCATGCTCCTGTAATCCATTGAAAATACTCTTATGAATTTATGTGTGACATTTAATATTGAAAAAAAAAAACCAAATTGTACAGTTTTGCAATGTAAGAAGTAGACTAAATAAATAAAAAAATCTACTCCTATACTGTAATCTGTGATTTACTTAATCATGAATAGTAATATAACAGCATACATTACAAGATTCTGGATAAGTCTATATTGTCTATTCCCCATAACAGCACGGTACCGTAATGTTGCTAAAACGATACTGCAACCACTTATTATTATTTTCTTAATTTGTACGTTCGGACAGGCTAAGTTTCAGCCAGTTACATATTTTTCATCACATTTGCTCGTAAACAGTGTCGTAACATGCAGGCTACCTTAGTTGCAACCCTCCAAATAAAACCCTCGACCTTAATGTGCTTGTCATGAAACCCGTGGTCGGTAATGAGTCATTGCGCGTACACATTGTCTTGTCATGAAGCCCAAGGTCGGTAAATGAGTCCGTGCCGTACTGATGGAGCTGCGCGCGCTGCTGCAGGACTACATGCACCACATGAACACGCACGTCGCGGCGCATGCCGAGGGAGGGGGAGGTTGAGGCGACGCTGCCAAGAGCACAACCTAAGGTATCGCCAATATTTGGAAGAATTATATTTTTTCTTTTACAAATATAAAATTTTACTTGCAAATGTGATGAAAATCATTGTATGTCGCACGGGCGGTACTAGAATTACGAACATAGACTCATTAAAGCTAAGCATTAAAGCTTCTAATAGACTCTCGTTCGTAATTCCTTATTTACCGCCCTTAAGACACAATGTACTATTATATTATGGTTTTTATACAGAATATAAACTTTCTGAACATAATCCATAGCCTGCCAAAGAAACGCGTATTTTTAACATCGTCACAGGCAAGTAAACATTAATCAAAAACAAAATTTAACTTTACAACTGGTGCATAAATGTTTTGCGAATATCATGTTCAGCGACGGAAGGAACCATACTAAACCATAATAAATATCACCGGACAATTCACACCAATTGACCTAGTCCCAAAGTAAGCTTAGCAAAGCTTGTGTTATGGGTACTAAGCAACGGATAAATATAATTATATAGATCCCTACCACCTGCAAAGACCTGCAAAGAAATTTTATGTGAATAAAGACATTTGACTTTGAATTTAAAATCCCAGAATTAGAATTTAACTGCCAGACTTAATTAATTGAATGATTCATTCATTCCCACGCGTACACTACTAGTAAATCTAGCAAATGAATTAAAATCCGGGATTTCACAGAAAAAACAACCCGTGGGAAGTCCTAAAAATTACATCGTGGTTAATATTGCTAAAGACACACGCGTGAAATTTCATGTCACAAATTCGTGATATCTGATAAGTTATAACATCGGGATAAAAAGTAGCCGATTTGCTATACCAGTTGATCTCTTCGTCATTACCGTTTGAGGTTGAGAATAAAAAATCGCAATAAAAATATTTCATTAGATTTCCAAGTTTGATCAGGTTAAATTCTTTTGAAAACTGAAAACGATACCGTTGCTTAATCTAGCGCGATCAAAATTCTTCTGCTAATAAAAATGAGAACGATTATGACGTTTAACAACAGAGCTGTCAAAACGCTCGAATATTCACCAAGTTATACAATACAATACAATACAATACAAAGACTCTTTATTGTACACCGGACATAGTCAATCAATCAATCATTTATTTGCAATAAAAACATACTTAAATGCATGCAAATACAGTTTTAGATGAGGCACAGAACATTATTTTACATTACGAATGAAATTAGAAAATAACTTTCAAATACAACGTCAAAGATAGAAAAACATTAATAAATTCAATTCAATTACATTAAAATAACAATAAAGTCAAATTAAATAAAAGGAAGAAGGAATTAATAAAATTGAATTAGAGATGCATTTTTGTGTTGAAAAGTAATCTAGAATAAATGAATAAATAAAATGAGCATTTGAAAGCGATACAGAAAACAGATACACAGAGAAAAAATTACAAGGTGAGCAATAGGCGGCTTTATCGCTTAAGAGCGATCTCTTCCAGGCAACCTTTTTTACAGAAAGAAGGAAGGACTAGTTTACAACAGTTATCTAAATTTCAACTAAAACAAAAACAATTACAAAATTTTACATTATTTCTATAATATCAGTAGGACAGAATATATTTTACGGTATTTTACGTGCCAATGTTCTTTAATTACTAACTCCGCTTTATTCATCTCCTTCGAACAAATGAAAAGAAAAAGTCAATCGCTACCAAAGCTACGCTCAATAGGAGTCACTCCGCAAATCCCAAGTGCCCCATAACAGTTGTGTAAACCAAAAAGTAACGAACTAAATCAGGATATCACTAACTAGCTAAGACGGCTACTTAACGAAGGCCCTGGGGGGCAAAGTTGGTGGATTAGTTCGGTAAACGAGGGCAGCTTATACTATGCGGTCTCGATGGACGCAGTTTTTTCTTAGGAGAAACAATTGAAAGCTGTTCTAAGGAATGATAAGATAATACAAGTTTTCGGATGACGAGTAAAAAAGTTGTATTTTTGATATGAAACTTCACAAAGTAACGTCTAATTCAATAAGTCCTTTATTTTTATTTACTAGACTTCACTGCAGGTTTCGCACGCGTAAACCATTTGATTTGGCTGTTGAATCTCAAAAACATCTTTTATTTTATTAAAATTTGCAAAAGTTCAGTTTATGTCGTGTTATGTGTGAGTTACGCGGTTTCGATGAACATGGCGGTTTTTTTCTTAGAAAAAACAATTGAAGGCTGTTCCAAAGGACATAAATCAAGTGTTCAGATGACAAGTTTATTTATTTATTTACCATTAGATTTGACTGTTCAATTTAAATTCCAGGATTTTAGTAAATTCTCACGGGAAATCTCAAAAATTACTTACCTACGTTATCATTAACGGTACATGTAAGAAGATCGTGGTGAATTTCATTAAGTGGTTGATTTTGAGATTTTATCCCGATATTCCCACGGAATGGATCACTGTGTAGGTATAAGATGTATATAGAAATCACCTAGTTGTCTTTTCAAACAGCTGTTTTAATAAAAATCACATCATATTCTAAGTTATATTTCCATTCAACGACTTTAATTGAGATAAAAGGGAATAAATCAGATGAATCAAGTCAAGCGAAATGGATTTGGATAGAATTCCCTGGCTGAAAAGAATAAAATTGAATTGAATTGTGATTTAGTGGCTGCCTATAGAAAATCTATCTTCAATTATCTGTCAATCATTATTCGACCAATCTGGCGTATGTTATAAACGTGTTTATTTTTTAGTCTCTTTCATTTTAAGGGCAGTTTTTTTCTAGTCACATAAAGTAGGTTTTTTTTTAAATTACATTTTGTTATCTCCATGGATTTCTAAAAGGTTAAGGGTAAGTAAGATATTCAACCAGACTGGCAATGAAGGGTTCCTATAAGGATTCTGATTCAGATGTAGTGCTTTAGGTAATAACCAAATCACTTTGCTTCCCATAATTCCACTTGCCATACTAATGTTTTCAGGATTTACTGAAATGTTACCTAATAGAATGCAGGAGTTGAAAATACAAACTGAAATATAGATGCACAGAAAAAACAGAAAATAAGACCAACACTGGGAATCGAACCCAGGTCCTCGGTATTCCGTACCGCGTGCTATACCGCTACACTACGGCACAGACACGAATTTCTCCTATGCACCTCATATCTCAGCTTGTTTGTTACTTATTTAGCCACTTAAGCAGTGACGCTAGCGACATCTATGCCGTAGCCCTCATCGAGAAACTTTCGGCATTCCATTGGAACTAACCGCTCACCCGGACAAGAGATGTCGTTATTAAGCAATCAAATTAAGATTGTTTTTTTGGAATCTTTTTGTATTTTTTTTTCAATTTAGGTTTTACGGGATGACCGTAAAAGTAAAATTTGGAATTGAAATAAAAAATACAAAAAGATTCCAAAAAACAAATCTTAGAATGCAGGAGGTTAAGTTAGATCAATTCAATAGCAATTCTGAAGAAATGTACTCTTTCAGACAGTGTCTTACCTACAGCTGCTGCGAAACCTTCTTTCTACATCGTTTACCAAACATAATCAATGATATTGCTAAAGATTCATCTACAAAAAGTTAGGAATCATTAATCATACGAACCATTACGGCTTCATAGCATAACGAGATAAAACATCTTAATATACTACGCAATGTAATGAAAACGACAACTTAAATTCTGACGTAGGACAGAGTGGGTCGGTAATTAATCACCTACCATTTCACCAACTTGCGTTTACAGCTGCCGAAATCAATATCAACCAAATCTCGTGCTTAACGAAATGGTTTTATACCCTCAAGGGTAACTAGTCAACCGCAAAAAAGTTTGTTATCGTTAGCTAACGATAGCTTAGCTAAGCTATTTGTAATTAAGATCATAACAATATGTATCAGCGGTACGTAATCGGTTATATTAATTGGAAATGATTTATTATAAAGTGAAAGTTTGCTTGTTAGTAATTTTGATGACTTTTAGAGTATGGCTAAGTTGTGCAAAGAAATACCTTCTAAAACACATAAAACTAACATTCAAGACATACCTATTTATTATTGCTATAATGCAAGCCACATATTAATTGATTTCTTGGTAAATTACTAACAAAGATCTGTGGTCAAAATATCGTCAAAGTTTGGATTTCACTATATTAATCTATACCTACACATTGTCATGAAATACACGTGTAAAAATATTCGCAAACCGAAGCGCAAAAAGTATTCCTGACATTATTTTCTAACAAGCTAAGTTCCAAAGAAAGAATGAGATGACAGCCCTCCTTATTATCTACGTATCGATAACTCCGTCATTTTAGGGTCTTCTTTGAGTATTAAGTACGTTCTAAGAGTATATGAAAATATTATATTATTATGTGTGATGTTCTTTTTGCAACCAATTTTTGCTTCAAAAAGATGTCACCGTTTCCATTAATTAATGGTAGACTAATAAGAAGAAAAGTAAATATAATAATTATTATTTTAGTTTTTATTATTAAATAGATCAAAATCAAAAAATAAACCTGTGTGGGAAGTGCAAGTACTTAACTGAAACTCTGAGAAATTGTAACGAAACTCTTCTTTATCTCACTAACTAGGTATTGTTGAATTAACAAACGTATAACGTTTCATTTGGTGCTAGTGACCAGGATTTTACAATCTTGCCAGCGTGGTCGTCTTACGGGGTGGTGGTACGTCGCACTATATTCGTCATTCCTCTCTCGCTGTTGCGTTCCTAATAGATACATGGAGTGAAGTGCTAAGTAAATTTCTTTGAATTGGTCGGTCAGTATGCCAGTTGATATGTGGTGTTAAATACCTTTGCAGTGGGTGAATGAGATCGAAAGAACGTTAGTAAGTATTGAAACAATAAACTAACTTGTACAAAAAAGAATAACACCAATTACTAATTGTTAAAGAAGCTAGTCTTCATAAAAATCCTGGCCACTAGCACTAAATGTAACGTTATACCGTCGCTAATTCAACTAAAGCGAAATAATTCCCTTTGTACACCCCAAATACTAATGGGTGGAATTCGATCTTAATTTGGCTCGAGTCCGGCGAGGGACGGAATAATGGAACTAATATTGTATGCGTACCACGGACACCGGTCTAAGGTATGGGGTAGTGCAAGTTATGTGAGCTTCTATTACGTGATAAGATTCTATATATAAAATCAAATAAGGCGAATTTCTTTGTGATTGTTTTTAGTTTTAAGAAACAATTTTCTTTGAAATTGAGTGTGGTCCTTCTCAAATTCATCGTCATTATCTAGGTTTATTTGCGTCTCACTGCGGGCACAGGTCTCATCTCAGAATGAGAATAAGAGCAAGAGAGGAGGCCTATGCCCAGCAGAGGAGACGAATTAAATAAAGCTAAAAACATACAATTATAGACAAATAAGACGGATCCCCTTCAACCGCATATTTTTTTAGACTTTTATTGTTTCGCATAATTTATTTGGCATAATTTGTATTGGCATAATAGTATTGTCGCGTGGTAATAATTTCGCCTACTACTTTTTTGGCATATTAAGCTATTAGAATAATTTCAGTTGGACTAATTTGTACTAGACTAATACACATTATGCATATTATTGTTTGGGCTATTGATTATAATACCAAATATATATTAACACAAAACTAACCTTTTCTCGTAGTGCATCAGACTCGTGATTGTGGTTATGCACTTTTTAATGATGCAAATTAATTATTATGACTTTTTGCATGCTATTTGACGTTAGTCTTCATGAAGATGATGCTTTCTGTATTTATGCTTTTTAATTTTATGCGTAAAAAAATATGCGTAATGATGAGTACCTATGCACATCGCTAATTCGGCTAAAAGCAATTATGCGTAACAATAATATTACAAATAATTTTTCTCAAAAATGTCCGTAAAAGTTGACATTATTCTTTATTATTATTCCCCTTGATGGCGCCTTAAGGCTTGGGCCAGTGTCAGTTACGATGACAGGGTTGCGGTTTATTCTGCAGAACGCCAACAGTTTGACAGGAGCAAGAAAATAATTTTGGGAATAAAAATAAGATAAGTCTTTCTGCCGAACGCTGTTGCAGGAGTCACGACACACTACGACAAAGACAAAACATGTTATTATTGGTTAGAACTATAGTCTTATGTTATTATACATTATTCTTTACATATCAGAAGGTGAAGTGCATAGTTTATGGTCAGCGAAAAATTAAAAAGTTAAAAAGGTTGCAGGCGCGCTAGCTCGACAATAATGAATTAGCGCGCCTGCAATCAGTCACAATTTTTTTTTTTAAGTTAAAAAGGCCATGGAAATTTTGGCACAAGTCGTATTCAGCCAAGTCTAATGGCCGGTATCAGATATTTTTTTGGAACTCCGGACTTTTTCTATTCGGTCTGAAACAGCTTGTGGTGTTTTCGGTGGAAAAATATACCTGCAGTTTATTTTTAATGAAAAAAGGCGGGAAAGCACAAGAAAAATATTGGAATAAAATTAAATGTTATAATATATTTTGAGAAAAAGTTTATTCTATTTTAGAATTATTCACCATTTTTGAGAAAAGCTTTATATTAGTCTCGGCTGGAATAGCAATTGCTGGCTTCGTATTAGTTAAACGGACTCGCAAGCTCGTCCGTTTAATACTCATACTCAGCCAGCAATTGCCTACTTCCAAGCCACGACAATAATGTACTATTATGCCATCCAATAGAGAAACCAAATAAATAACATACTTTTTGACGATGGTATATGCTCTGTAGTTTTACACCGATCACTCGAAGCATCACGGCTTTCCTAACAATAAATGTAGCTATGATAAATATCGTATTGTCTGTTGCTATTGTACTAGCTCTTCTGCCTAAGGTCATTACTTTAAACTTAGTTCTCCAGCTATTAGTCAGTTAAGTGTCTCTGTGGGGTTGAGACCATTTGTCAAAACATATCTAGCTTTTTGCTGTCACCGATAAGCTATTAATTTTGTACCCAGCACAGTATTGTCATATTCAACTGAAGGTCTAACGCTAGACAAGAAATAGAGGCTTTAGGAGTAAATAAGATTTATGTTCAATTCTGTGGCTCTTTGAATTGAGCCGAAGGTAAAGTCGAAACTTGACGCGTCTGTCAAATAGATACAAATTGCAAAAGCGAGATGAGACTTTCTACCCTTTAAAACTAATGATTTAAATTTCATCACGCATGACTTTACTATTGTAGAAAACCAGCCAAATGCGATTCGGACTTGCACACCGAAGGTTCTGTACTTTGAAGGTATCTATTAATATCCAGTTTTATCAAAGCCCATATTCTAAGTAAAATGTACGCTGTGTGAGGTCATTTTAAATAGTTATATACTGACCTAGATAGACGTAAAAAAAGGGATTTTAAAACTTTTCTTGTTGGTTATGCTATAAGAGCAACGTTCATGCCTAATTTCAAGCTTCTATGACAACTGAAAGTGTCCTATATATAGGTTTCTCTGGCAATTTGTATGAATATACCTGACGCGTTCCTGAGAAAAAGAAATAGAGGGACGGACGGACAAATAAACGGACAAGTTGACAACAAAATGATCATTATTGGATGCAAAAAGAACCTTCAACTATCTTCCTTCAGATATCGGATACCAAACTTATCTACTGTGAGAGATTGTCCTTAAATAGCTTCCAATCTTGACGTTCTAACGAATGATTCTATTTTGAATCTTTCAAAAACTTTTCCAAATTGAGTAAACATGCTCGCTTGGCACGGTTCTAAGTGAGTCGGTTACTTGAGTAGAAACATATTTTTATTTTCCTCAACTCGCCGTAAACGCAATTGCAATGACACTTAAACGTGAGTACATAAAAACATGTTTTTGCTCCATTTACTCCCGTTTTTACCGAATACGGAAAATTCTCTCACCTGAGTATAAAAATTTGGGAAGACATTAGGAAAGACTCTAAACTTCGAAATTACCTAATTTAGCATTTTTGTGTCGAGCGGCTTCAGAAACTTTGAGTAGTCTTGGAACGCTTGTGAAATTGTTTCGAGTAAAGTTTTTTTTAAACATAGAATTATTTAAACGTAATTCGCCTGAGAGATAGTTTTTTTTTTACTTATTATAGTACCTACATTTTAACCAGCATTTTCGCCTTCGTATTTTTTCTGGTAACAAATAGCTACTTACTCTTTCTTTCTCTACTAGCTCTATCTTTGTTATGCTAAGAAAGGCTTTTAACGTATTATTTTTTTTATTTTTAATATGCCCATTATGCAAAACACATTATGGGCTGATTGCTTCTTACCGAATTGTTTTTTTTTTAAATTCATGGTAGTAGTAAATTATATCTAACTAATACGGCTAAGTTTGCTTGAAAATTGTTAGCAATTTAAGAGTAAAAATAGCAGCCTAACTTATAAATTATACTACTTGGAAAATTCCGTGCAAAGTACAGAACCTATTAAAAACACATCAGTAATCTACAAGTACAGTCACGATGTTAAATTTGGGATGGGACCCACTTAAAATCAAACATTCAAAGGATTTTTTGACAAAATGGGTCCCAAATTAACGATCGTGACCAAACAACAAAGGTTGTTTACACTAACAGTGATGTGTTCATGCAAAAAAATACCTGGCTCGCTCCTTTTAGTCCAGGTTGCCTAGCGAAAAGCCGAACACATTCACTGTACGCAGCCAGCTCGATCACGTTTCAACAAAAAACAATGCCAACAGATACTCTGAGATTTACAATATCATGCAAACTATTACATCAGGCTTTATACCTCGCGGTAACAAATGAGAGTTGTCACGACATATCACAAATAAATCCCTGAATTTATGGCAACCCAGGCAGTAAAGATAAAGCAACATACCCCGTAAGATGCTTGATGTCAACTCAATTCTATGCAGGAAATAAAACGTTGTTCAGCACTTTACGCGCCACATCTGGCTTCTTTTGTTATTTTTACGTTTATTTTCTGGAGATATAAAGTAAACAGAAATCAGGAATCACGTGGAATGGGGTATGGCAAAGTCTTTCGTAAACGTGTGTTGAACATTATTTACATTTTTGTTACATTTAGGGCTGTTTCACCGTCCATTGATTAGTATTAACTGGCGGTTAGGTGTGATGCCGTCTCTATTTGTTTTGTTCGGATAGACGGAGATGGCATCACATTTATTTAACCATCGCTTAACGCTAATCAATGGATGGTGAAACAGCCCTTAGACTACCGTATAGCCAGTGGTTAGACGATCTGACAACGAAGCTCGGGTTGATCCCCGCTCGGGCAGATATTTGAATCCTACTAGTATTATAAATGCCTTAATCACGAATAGCGGTGGATTCGTCGACGAGGTGAAGAGACGTATAGCGATTGCTAGGTCTGCAATGGACAGGTTGAGGAAAATATGGAGGAGCCGCAACATTTATAGTTCAAAAAAAATCCGACTTGTTCGAGCGCTCGTGATCCCCATATTTCACTACGCCGCAGAAACGTGGACGCTGCGTGAGGTGGAGCGAAGGAAGATAGACGCTCTAGAAATGTGGTGCTGGAGGAGACTGCTGGGAGTTTCATGGACTGAATTCCGTACCAATGAGTCCATACTCCAAGAACTCGGCATTAAACAGCGTCTATCGTCCATAGTGCAGTCTCGCATCCTTACTTTTTTCGGACACATATGTCGTAAAGGAGACGCAGCTATGGAGCGACTTGTGATCCAGGGGAAAATCGAAGGCAGTAGGTCATGAGGTAGATCGCCTATGAGATGGACAGACCAGGTCAAAGCAGCAATAGCAGGACCACTACACGCAAGCAGAAGGAAGGCGGCTGTCTGGGAGGAATGGAGGCGTATTGTTAAGCTTGCTACCAGCACCTAGAAAATGATGACCACGACCACTCTGTCAAGAGTGAAACGACGAAGAAGGAAGGAAGTATTATAAATGCGAAAGTTTGTGAGTGAGTGAGTGAGTGAGTGATGTTTGTTACTCCTTCACGCGGAAAGCGCTTCACGCGGTTTTGGATGAAATTCGGTATGTAGATAGCTGTACATCTGAAATAAAACATAAGCTACTTTTTATTCCGATATTCTCACGGTATTCCAACACTCCAAACATTCAAACATCTTCACAAACTCACATTCATATAATAGTGGAATTACGAGCCCAGTGCGGCATGGGAACTTCACACAAACCATTTGATTGCTTCGGTTTTTCCTATTCTGTAGGTTCTGTAGGTTTCCCTTACGATGTTTTCCTTTACCGTAAAGCTCGCGGTTATTTTTGAATAACTCAGAGATGCTTGCGGGTTCGAACTAATACTATGATCTTTTGCTTGAGAGGCCATAGGTAAAACTCAGACACTACGACCTTTAAAGGGCTGAGCCACTCGTTTGTAGTTCTACTCGCTTCCAGTTCATCGTCGGCGTAGAACAAGTTTTTTTTTTTTTTTTTTTTTTCAATTTATTTAAATAAAAAATGCAATACATTGTACCTTAAATTAAATGTTCGCCAAACTGTGAGACAGTTTGTTGGCGTTGCGCTCAATCAAATCTTAAACTACGACAAGTTAGGTACTTTACACTAAGATAACAAAAAATAATACCAATACGCATACGATAACTACAAACTTTATGTATATTTTGGTTCAATAGAAATTGCAGACAGACAATGTAAAAAACCCATTATACCTTCATTCATTATTTCTAGTGCCTTAACGACGTGACAAATAGACAGTTTGAATGGTTAGCCATTGTACGATTCAGATACTGCCTTTATGAGCAGTATGTTTGTTTTGTGACTTCTGGAGTGCAGTCGTTCGACGTTAACAAGCGAATGACGCTCACTGCGTCTTGATGCTGATTCAGTGATGTCGGTTCCATTGAGGAATGAACTGTTATAGTGCCACGTTATAGGGCCACTACGACCTTTAAAGGGCTGAGCCACTAGATCTCGTTTGTAGTTCTACTCGCTTCCAGTTCATCGTCGGCGGTAGAACAAGTGCCTTAGCGACGTGACAAATAGACAGTTTGAATGGTTAGTCCATGTACGATCAGATACTGCTTTATGAGCAGTTTGTTTTGTGACTCCTGGAGTGCAGTCGTTCGGACGTTAACAAGCGAATGGACGCTCACTGCATTTTGATGCTGATTCAGTGATTCGGTTCCATTGAGGAATGAACTGTTATAGTGGTAATACGGACTATCCAATTCTACAATGGAATACTGTTAACTAGTGGCTCTATGCTCTGAGTTTCTTTGCGTAATAGAATCCGTATCAGTATATTTTTTATTTTTTTTATTTTATTGTTTTGGGAAACATACAGCACAATTTATTACAGTTGAAATATCACATCTTAAATTATACATTAGCCAAAACAGCTTCCACTAATAGCTTATACATTTTATGCTCTTAGGATTCAAGGCTAATCTTTGAAAGAGACATAAAAAAAACAAATAAAAATTAAAAAAACATACAAAATAAAAATAAACAGGAATTTTGAAAATCGGTAACTGAAAAATCGGTGAACATGCATAAAAACATACACTATATGAATGTAAAAACAAAAAATCATACACTCGAACAAATAGAACCTCCTCCCCTTCTGAAGTTAAATTAAATCTAAAGTACATTAAATTAATAAAATAAATAAATGAAAAACAAAAACATAAGAAGAGAGGCAATCTGGAACTAGTTAGAAAACTTAAAGCTTAAAAAACTATAGATAATACTTGAAGTGAAATATTACAGCGAAATTATTTACTTTTCATTGCAGAAACAAATTTACTGTAGTTCAGTTTGAGCAAATCAATATGATGACATAATGATAAGTCAACGTGACGTGACGTTTATTTAATTAAAAACTATATGACATTTCCACTCTACAGTTTAACTCTTCTGTGGTTTTGTGACCTCTCAAATACAGTTTCTCGAGCGTAAACACGCGGATGGACGCTCGTAGCTTTTTACGCTGATTCTGTGATTCGATTCTGACCTTGTTCTTTACTACTACTCTTTTAACTGACTGTTTATGCATGCACTTAATATTGCCCGCGATTTTTTGTGCGCAATATTGAATAAATTTTCACCTCATTCCCATTTTATCTTCGAAACGACTGTGCCAACATTTCACCTCTTAATTCACACCTTTTAGAGTTATCTATTAGCTCTGCACCTATGGACAGTCAGTCCACAAATCCGTTCCACATTACCTCCTAGCTCCGCTCCGCTGCCTCGCTTCGCTTCAGTATACAAGCAGCCTAATCATCATCATCATCATCATTATCATCAGCCGGAAGACGTCCACTGCTGAACAAAGGCCTCCCCCTTAGACCGCCACAATGAACGCCAACTCGCCACTTGCATCCACCGGTTTCCCGCAACTCTCAAGATATCGTCAGTCCACCTGGTCTTGACGCCAACGCTTCGTCTTCCGGTTCGTGGTCGCCACTCGAGGACTTTTCTCCACGGTTATGTGTTCTTAGAGCGATGTGGCCCGCCCATTGCCACTTCAACTTGCATATTTTGCCGGCTATGTCAGTGAGTTTAGTTCTTCGACGAATTTCCGTATTCCGGATTCTATTGCGCAAAGAAAATCCAAGCATAGCTCTCTCCATAGCTCGTTGCGTGACTCTGACCCTGAACAATTTGGGCGTGGAAACCTAAAAAGCTCGTCCGCACTCCCTCTATATTCTGCTCGGAGACAGCGAGGCGTCAAAGGTTCCCTAATGGAATTCCTAACAGGCAGCCGGTTGGTCAACGCGCCCTAAATTTTCTCGGATCTCGAAATAATTGGGGCTGTTATAAACCCGTTGGAGAGCTAGACACGCGTTAAAAGCTATCGATTTCTTTGTACGTTGCACGCTCGAGATGCCCGGTGCACGGCGATTTGCAAACTAAAGAAGCAATGGGTTAAAAATTGTGCGGTCTCGTGGTTTAAGGCTCTATGAAGGTTGAATTTGGAATGTTTTAATAGTAAGGTTGCATAAAACACCAGTGGTGTGCAAGTCCAAATTGTAGGGATAGTTCCGTACGTTGGAAAGTACTATAAGTGGCCGTTATAAGCCGTGGTGGCCTAGTGGTTTGACTATCGCCTCTCAAGCAGAGGTCGTGGTTCAAACTCGCACCTCTGAGTTTTTCGAAATTCATGTGCGGAATTACAAAATTTACTACGAGCTTTACGGTGAAGGGATAGTTCCAAAAACCTGGGAAGCAATTCAACTATATTACTAGTATCTTTGGCCTAATTGTTCCCCCATGATGAACCAAATATTGACGTATATATGGGATAGCATAATTGTTAATTTTCGCCAATTTTCTTAAATAACTTCAAAAGTATTTTGTTTTTGAATTATACAAAAAAAAATGGAGATGCTCACAACAAGTTCTTTCGATGAGGGCTATCGCGTATGAATTCGCCGCTAGAGGCGCTAGTGTAGCGTGAGGTCTCCGAAATGTCAAATCTTATAGTGTTTGCGTGAGATACGCGGGTTTATTTATAATTGGAATAATTTTGTGAATATTTTGCAATACCTGAAATTAATTATGGCAATTATGCGATAAGGGGCAATTAATGTCTGTGTTTTGAGACAGTTTTGTCTTTCGAAAACTTTTGTCCTCCCTTTTTTTCCCAACAAAACGGGACTACGCAAGACTGTGGTTGCTCGATATTTTTATGGTACGGTTTTAAGATGGTATTAAATGATCTTAATCTAAACTTTGCTTTCACGCCCGTAATAACAGACTAAGCCACACTTAAAAACCTCACGCAACAGTGGCGCCGTCCAGAAAGACAAAAAACGATAGCCCTCATTGATAAATAAAATAAAAATACCTGTCCATCATCATCATCAGCTGGAAGACGTCCACTGCTGAACAAAGGTCTCTCTCTTAGAACGCCACAATGAACGACAACTCGCCACCAATTTGCAAGCATCGTTTGCCCGCAACTCTTACGAAATTACCTGTAATATATTCTTGGGTGACACTGTTTCCTGGCCAGGATAATACCGACCCTATTTTTCGTGTACCCGCCCATAGAAGCTCAAGTCAGTTTCTATACACAAAAAACAGGGTCGGTATTATCCGGGCTGGGAAAGGGTGTCAACCATATTCTCTATTTTAACAATAATTATATTTGAAGCAATTTTTGTGATTGAACAAAAATGTTTACTTACAAAATGAATAGCAGTCATATCGCATTACTTGCTTTACAAAGTTGTATCGAGTATTTTTCTGAATACGAAATAAGCGAACTTGGAAATGTAAACAGCAATGCAAGTATGCCATTATGGTGTTGAGTTTCAGGAAGTACTTAAAAACTGAACAATACTACCATCTAGAAAAAGGAGGGGTCCATAATGTTGCCAGTGTCTTAAAACTTAATTTATTACTAGCCGTTGCCCGCGACTCCGCCCGGACAAAGGACAAACTTTCGCATTTATTAATATTTGTGGGAAGTGGAATAGTGGGATGGGATTAGTGGTATAGTGGGATTACTGGTATTAGTGGGATTACTAGGAATTGTGGGATTAGTGGAATTATTAGTATAGCGTAGCAGTGAATCCCGTGGTTCATTTATGTACTGACACTCTTTAACCAACTAAATCCTGGTCGGAGTTATGTAGAGTCATGTGGGGTAAAGGTACGCAGTGGGTAAGTGTACTAGTCCCATACATTTCAGTCCGAAATTTATGTGATGCATACATCGGGGTTTTCGGTGCGGGAATGTTTGACATTAGCCAAAGAGTAGGTATTGACATAAAAAACAGAATGCACTGTGGTAGGTTTCTGCCTATCGAAAAATTAATTGAAAAAAAAAACAAGAAAACGTAATATTTATATAAACGAATAAGATCAGTAATATATGAACCTCTTCTTAAGTCCCTATTCGCGCCGATTACAATTACCGACGTAGAAATATCGTGTAGTTCGTTGAAATGGATATTTACAGAAAGACGCCGTAGCTTGACTGTTCCAAATATAGAAAAAAATATTAATTATGTATTTTGTTATGAAAATCGCGTCAACTACTATTACTGCATGTAATTTTTAATGTTATTTTTATTATTATCTTATAAGGCTTGGTAGTAAAGCTAAAGTACCCCTAAATGAGTTAAGATAAAATTGTATCATAGTTTGTATACAATTTGCAGAGAGGTAGTTATAATTAAGGCATAATATGATTTTTTTCAGACTAACCTCTCTGTTTATCTCTACTCTTCCTGAAATCATTCCCGCACCGAAAACCCCGATGTAGGGATGGCGTACACTTACCCACTAAGTACGGTTACCCCACGTGACTCTGTTTTTGATTGCTCAGCAACTCAGTACAACACGGATAATAATAGGTTAAAACACGTGGGAAATCTAAAAACTCTGGAGCGGAATTATAGCGAACATGATGCATAACTTATGAGTGAGCCCCCGCTTGGTCTTAATAGTATCTAAATTATTCTCGAGCTCATTAGGCCATTATTAGGGTTTCTGATGCGATGCGGCGTTTTGCTTTGTTTTTAGCTTCGATTCTCGTTGGTATTTGGGGGTTAAGTATTCTGGCGCATCTTCGGAGCTGTTATGGAAGATGAGGGATGGTGAATGCGTTATAACTATAAGCAATATCAATCAAAGGTAGATATATAGATGGATAGATATATAGTTAGATAGTAGATCGATAGATTGATAGAGAGAGAGAGATATAAAATAAGGGCCGTTACAGATGAACTGCTTTTCAACTGCAACGTAACTGAAACTGGCGATAGTTTATGTATTAATTTCAATTGCAGCTCCTGCCGTGAAGCAGTAGTGCTTGCACTGTTGTGTTTCGGCGTGGAGAGTAAGACAGCCGGTGAAATTACTGGCACTTGAGGTATTCCATCTTAGGCCTCTAGGGTGGCAAGGCATCTGCAATCCCCTGGTGTTGCAGATGTTTATGGGCGGTGGTGGTCTCTTACCATCAGGAGACCCACATGGTCGTTTGCCATACAGACAGAGAGACACAGGTGCCACGGACAGACAGAGAGACAGACATACAGACACACAGACAAACATAGCCGTCAAACTTTTAACAACCCTCTTTTTGCGTCGGGGTTAAAATTGCTTTCATTAAAAATTTCTTTTTTATATTTTAATACTTACAAGCTTTTTTCACTGATTAAACTTTTTGTTGACTGTACTTGCATTATAACGTTTTAAACTTTCGTGATTCTCACTCATAGTCAAAATACCATAAACGGGACTTATCCCCGTTCGGATCTTATTCTCCGTCCCGTTATGGTATTTTGACTATGAGTGAGAATCACGAAAGTTTCAAACGTTAGACCCACTTACTCGTTTGCCATCCAGTCGAATAAAAAAAAAGCTGTTGTGCAGTTAATGTGTACTTTTTTTCGGGATAAAAACTATCCTATGTTCTTCCCCGGGACTCAAACTATCTGTATACCGGATTTCATCTAAATCAGTTCAGCGGTTTAAACGTGCAGCGGTATGTAACAAGCAAACAAACAGACTTACAAACTTTTCCATTTCTAATCTTAGTGGGATGAATCAACATTAAAAGTACTTAGTCATCACTGTCGCGTAACCAATTCGTGCTATTTTTTCCAGAAGATATTTTCCAACGCTTCCACGTGTTAAATTTCAAAGATGTCCGCTTTAAATTAGGTCGGTGCGAAGGGCGAAGCAAACAGAATAGATAATTATGGGTCTCCTCGTTAACTTGGACCCTTGAGAGCTCGTGAGTGGCGATTCCTGCAATAATAAAACAGTAGGATGCTTTCGTAGTAAAATAATGCAGATTGGGTCACAAATATTCTTATTATCTGTCAATCTTATCGCACCAATTTTACCTATTAACAACGAACACGATGACTCTGAAAAATTACCTGTTGTATGTGGTAGTAATGTGTCCGTATAGATAAGTCGACGTTCCATGTTCAAATAATTACTTACAGTTCCCTAGCAATCCTGTGCACTACTACGTACATCATCATCTCCTTGTTAAGTTTTTTACCTATTGTGACTTCAAACAGGTGCAAACGCCACTATGTCCGTGCGACTACAGGACCAGAGCACGAAGGCTATTCCTCTGCATCGGGGAGTCAGACAAGGAGATAATGATGTCTCCGAAACTGTTCACCGCTGCATTGGAGGATGCTTTTAAGGTTCTGGACTGGAAAGGACGAGGCATTAAGATGAATGGCCAGTACTTCAGTCACCTTTGATTCGCCGACGATATTGTAGTCATGGTTGAGACCATGAAGGACCTCAGTGCTATGCTCGCTGACCTCAGCAGAGTTTCCGACCGAGTTGGCCTGAAAATAAACATGGACGAGACGAAAGTCATGTCTAATGTCCATGTTGTGCCAGCTCCTGTAATAGTCGGAGGCTCTGCGCTCGAAGTTGTTGACGACTATGTATACAGGGGACAAACGGTCGAGTTAGGTTGGTCCAACTGCGAGGAAGAGATCACTCGTCGAATCCGACTCGGCTGGGCAGCGTTCGGGAAGCTTCGCGGTGTCTTTTCGTCCAAGTTACTGCAGTGTTTGAAGTCAAAAGTCTTTGACCAGTGTGTGTTGCCAGTGATGACATACGGGTCTGAGACGTGGGCGCTAAAGATGGACGTCATGAGGAAGCTCAAAGTCACTCAGAGGGCTATGGAGAGGTCTATGCTCGGGATTTCTCTGTGGGATAGAATCAGAAATGATCGCAGTAGAACTAAGGTTACCGACATAGCCCGAACAATTGCAAAACTGAAGTGGCAGTGGGCGGGGCACATTGCTCGCAGGACTGATGGCCGATAGGGTCAGAAGGTTCTCGAATGGCGTCCGCGGACCGGGAGACGAGGTATTGGTAGACCTCCAACAAGATGTAGCGACGACCTGGTTAAGATCGCGGGATCGCGTTGGATGCGGAAAGCACAAGACCGGTCTGAGTGGAGAGCCTTAGGGGGTGGCCTATTTCCAGCAGAGGACGTCTTTCGCCTGAAATGGTGATGATGATGACCGTAGTTAGTCAAACTCAAAGTCAAAATATCTTTATTTAATTTAGGCTCTAACAAGCACTTATTTATGAATGTCAAAAAAAAATCTAACACTGGTTTTGAAAAACCTCTGTTGAGAAAAATCCAGTAAGAAACTTTAATTTGTTTTGCCAAGCATCTGTAGCATCTACTGTTTTTTCAGAGCCTGTACGTTCCCAGTTTATTTTAAACAGTATAGGAGTTTTTTTGTTTTTATAATTAATTTAACGCGTCGGTTCGTTTTGGGATGTTAGCGCTGGCTGTTATAAGTCGAGATTGCTTGGACACCTTTTTGATCCGAAGTTAAATAGTACTTTAAGTTTCAGTCTTTAAATAATTAAGGTAACACGGGGTGTATTTTGTTCTTTTGTTCTCATCATCATCATCATAACTCTTTCAGTACCCGGAACTTCACGCTTATCACGTTTGCATAGTCGCGCAAGTCCTTCGAACTTATATCTCGAACTATTCGCACTTGGTAGCGATTTTTATCGTTACCCCATGAGATGGTAAATGGTGGATAAGCGAAAAAAATGGGCAAAAAGCTCGTTGGAAATTAACTACCGTTTCGCTTGACTGCTCGCTACAACGCTCGCTAGGATGCTCGCAAGATTGCTCGCTAGAATGCTCGCTGAATCGCTCCTGTTAATTTTGTGAGCCTGTAATGTAACATTTGCTAGAATGCTCATTACAAATAAATGCTTAAGTGTATCAGCACCACAGAATATATCATAGTACTAACGTACAGAATGGCCACGCTCCGCCCAGATTGCAGGAAAACCGCAGGAAAGCAGTCGGGTGCGCAACGCGATGTATGTCGGCCGCACGGCACTAAGTTCGGGAGCAATAATTTTGCGAAATTGTAACGGAACCCTGCCTACTTCCTTTTATAAATAAATAATGATTTCTGATGTGTACATCTATTGTAATTAAAAAATAATAATGCTTAAATACACAGACAGACACATTTTAAGTAGATTTAAATAAATAGGTAATATTCACAATTACATTTATTTGCACATATCCAAGCCATACCTACATATTAAAGTACCTTTAAATGTCATTGGTAGTACTTATAGTACTAGGGATTTCCGATAAGTCAGCCCTGTGTATCTTACGCACACATTGACGCGTGTAGAGACGTCGTCGTGCTTTGTAGATTCAAGAACGCGTATTTTGTACGTCGTGGCCGCTGTGTGTTCAGTACCTTTATGATACATTGTGGAAACATTTTGACATTTTAATAATGTAAATTAATACTGCATAGTGAAGTTCCGGGCAGCATTTCCTGACCTGACCACGAAGCAGCCCAACTCCGCATGAATATTAATATTAAAACTGAATTTAATTAACGGCTGTGCTTTAAATCCTACTATCATACTAATATTATAAATGTGAAAGTTTGTGAGTGAGAGAGTGAATAGATATGTTTGTTACTCTTTACGCTGAAACGGCTAGAGATAGATTTAAAATTTGGCAAAAGTTAGTTTATAACCTGGATTAACCTAAGATAACATCCACTTTTAATCCGGATATGCCGACGGGATAGGATAATAAATCTAAATAAATACTTCTTGCTGCGCTAGAGTCATGAAATTTGGTATATAGGTAGTTTATGTCTGGAATAAAACATAGGCTACTTTTTATCCCGATATTCCACGGGATAGCAATATCTCTTATTTTCTTCTCTTTTCCTATATATGTTTTTACTGTGTTTTTGTTGTGATGTAGTGTGTTTTTCTTGTCAATAATGTTGTGAGTTTGAGTTTGATAGGGCTAAAGTCTTGAAATAACAACCGCTTATGAAATTTGGCATGGGTGTTTTAATTTAAAGTCAATGAAAACCACGATGTAATTTAAGGGAATTCCAGGAGAATTTATTAAAATCCCGGATTTTCAATTCAACTGCTGTATCTAATGATTTACGCGTGCGAAGCCGCGGGTATACGCTAGTAGGTCATAAATCTTTTATTAAATCGAAATAAATATGGATTTCAGAGTGGCAGAAAAGCTGCAGCCTAACGGTTTGACCTATAGCCTCTCAAGCAGAAGTTCGTTGGTTCAAATTCAGGCTCGCATCTATGTGTTATTTTCCAAATGTATTTGTGAAATTACATAGGTAATTTTTTTGTTACGAAAATTTCTGTGGAAGCAACTTTTGTTTTTTTGTTTGTTTATGCTCTTTATTGTACAAAAAGGAAAAACAAAAAGGTTACAGACAAAAAATAAAGTGTGGAGTACAAAGGCGGACTTATCTCTGAAGGGATTTCTGCCAGTCAACCTTTGAGTGGTAGAGAAAATTATCAAAAAATAAGGACAAGGACTTTTTTATTTTATTTTTTTTTGTAAATTTTTATCACACTATTGACGTATATATTTGATTTTTGCATTGCTCTGAGGGGTAGTAGCAGACTTCAGTTTGATATTAATTTCAGCTAGAGATACCGTCCTCCCCTCCCCTTTTTCTTAAGACAAAGAGTCTTGACAGACAACAGAGTGATCGTTTACGGGTTCCCTTTTTCCTTTTGAAGTAGGGAACCCGGGATCCTTCCGACAGCCATAATCTTATAAGTCATAATGTAATGTTTGTCATAATTATTGTTAGTCATAATTTTTTTTTCCGCTGAAACCATACGTTTTTCATAACTTTTTAAATGGTCATCCTGTAGAACTCTATAAGTTAGGTTAGGTTTGTTTTATAACAATTCTGAAAAATAAATGGCCTCAGAGAAAAAAAGAGTTATGTCAAACATTACATTATGACTAACAATTTTCTACCAGTCGATATAGACCCAGGGAACCCTAAAAACAAAATTACTTTGATTTTCCATTTCACTCTGGTCCCCATTCAATCCACAGAGAATTAATATCGGACTGAAAGCCTTTTCATCTGGTGCTAATCGAATTGCCCTTCGAATCGATTAAACTTAAGTCATAGTAATAATTTAACTGGGTTAGAAATGAATTGGACAAGAGCGTGTCGGACTACGAACACTTATTATGTGTCGGACTATGCATAATAAACAATACTGTGATTGGAAGAACAATGTTTACCTACTAAAGTGATCGCAATGCGGGTTAGTATCATTTCGTCTAAAAAGCAGCTGATCTAAGTAGCAACTGGTCTAAGAAGCAACTGGTCTAAGTAGCAACTTGTCTAAGTATCAAGTGGTCTTATTCTTTAACTCAAAGTCGACGGAGCTCCGCTTCGCGGAGCTCCTCTTCCGCGTGGCTGAGGCGCTTTGCGTTTCTTTTACTATGTTTTCGTCAAAAACAGTTTAGGACCAGTTGCTTTTTAGACCACTTGCTACTTAGACCAGCTGCTTTTTAGACTAGTTGGCATAGACCAGCTGCTTTTT
>NC_133494.1:18364008-18435567 GCF_025370935.1 Choristoneura fumiferana | reverse complement strand
CGCTAATTCGGCTAAAAGCAATTATGCGTAACATAATAATATTACAAATAATTTTATGCCATCCAATAGAGAAACCAAATAAGATACTTTTTGATATGTTATATGCTCTGTAGTTTTACACCGATCACTCGAAGCATCACGGCTTTCCTAATAAATAATCGTAATTGTCTGTTGGTATTATACTAGCTATTGTTCTGCCCAAGGTTCATACTTAGTTTATACTTAGTTCTCCAGCTATTAGTCAGTTAAGTGTCTCTGTGGGGTTGAGACCATTTGTCAAAAACATATCTAGCTTTTTGCTGTCACCGATAAGCTATTAATTTTGTATCCAGCACAGTATTGTCATATTCAACTGAAGGTCTAACGATAGACAAGAAATAGAGGCTTTAGGAGTAACTAAGATTTATGTTCAATTCTGTGGCTCTTTGAATTGAGCCGAAGGTAAAGTTCGATACTTGACGCGTCTGTCAAATAGATACAAATTGCAAAAGCGAGATGAGACTTTCTACCCTTTAAGACTAATGATTTAAATTTCATCATGCATGACTATACTATTGTAGAAAAACAGCCAAATGCGATTCGGACTTGCACACCGAAGGTTCTGTACTTTGAAGGTATCTATGAATATCCAATGTTAGCAGAGCCCACATTCTAAGTAAAATGTACGCTGTGTGAGGTCATTTTAAATAGTTATATACTGACCTAGATATACGTAAAAAAAGGGATTTTAAAAGTTTTCTTGTTGGTTATGCTATAAGAATGTCGCGTGCAACGCAAGCAGTTTTTATCGGGAGTTCCGAATCGCGGCAGTCGCTCGCGTCGCGCCGTCCCGTCAGGTCCCTTAGTGTTTTTGTCTAAGTAAATAAATCGGTGTTAAATTATTGCTTGCTTAAATTTATTGACCTTAACTTAGTAGTGAAAAGTGCAAGTAAATAACAAGAACACTTGCACAGAAAAGAGCAACGTTCATGCCTAATTTCAAGCTTCTATGACAACTGGAAGTGTCCTATATATAGGTTTCTCTGGCAATTTGTATGAATATACCTGACGCGTTCCTGAGAAAAAGAAATAGAGGGACGGACGGACAGATAAACAGACAAATTGACAACAAAGTGATCCTTGTTGAATACAAAAATACAACCTTCAACTATCTTCCTTCAGATATCGGATACCAAACTTATCTACTGTGAGAGATTGTCCTAAAATAGCTTCCAATCTTGACGTTCTAACGAATGATTCTATTTTGAATCTTTCAAAAACTTTTCCAAATTGAGTAAACATGCTCGCTTGGCACGGTTCTAAGTGAGTCGGTTACTTGAGTAGAAACATATTTTTATTTTCCTCAACTCGCCGTAAACGCAATTGCAATGACACTAAAACGCATAAAAACATGTTTTTGCTCCATTTACCCGCGTTTTTACCGAATACGGAAAATTCTCTCACCTGAGTATAAAATTTGGGAAGACATTAGAAAAGACTCTAAACTTCGAAATTACCTAATTTAGCATTTTTGTGTCGAGCGGCTTCAGAAACTTTGAGTAGTCTTGGAACACTTGTGAAATTGTTTCGAGTAAAGTTTTTTTTAAACATAGAATTATTTAAACGTAATTCGCCTGAGAGATAGTTTTTTTACTTATTATAGTACCTACATTTTAACCAGCATTTTCGCCTTCGTATTTTTTCTGGTAACAAATAGCTACTTACTCTTTCTTTCTCTACTAGCTCTATCTTTGTTATGCTGAGAAAGGCTTTTAACGTATTTTTTTTTATTGTTTAATATGCCCATTATGCAAAACACATTATGGGCTGATTGCTTCCTACCGAATTGTTTTTTTTTTAAATTCATGGTACCTAGTAGTAAATTATATCTAACTAATACGGGTAAGTTTGCTTGAAAATTGTTAGCAATTTAAGAGTAAAAATAGCAGCCTAACTTATAAATTATACTACTTGGAAAATTCCGTGCAATGTACAAAATCCATTAAAAATATTACTTGATGTTTTCGTAACGCCTACGGAACACTATCCTGGGCAAGTCCGACACGCTCTTGGCTATTTTTTTTACTTGACATCAGTAATCTACAAGTACAGTCACGATATTTAATTTGGGATGGGACTCACTTAAAATCGAACATCTGTCATTTTGTATGACAATTCAAAGGATTTTTTGACAAAATGGGTCCCAAATTAATGATCGTGACCAAACAACAAAGGTTGTTTACACTAACAGTGATGTGTTCATCCAAAAAAATACCTGGCTCGCTCGTTTCAGTCCAGGTTGCCTAGCGAAAAGCCGAAAACATTCACTGTACCTACGCAACCATCTCGATCACGTTTCAATAAAAAACAATGCCAACAGATACTCTGAGATTTACAATATCATGCAAACTATTACATCAGGCTTTATACCTCGCGGTAACAAATGAGAGTTGTCACGACATATCACAAATAAATCCCTGAATTTATGGCAACCCAGGCAGTAAAGATAAAGCAACATACCCCGTAAGATGCTTGATGTCAACTCAATTCTATGCAGGAAATAAAATGTTGTTCAGCACTTTACGCGCCACATCTGGCTTCTTTTGTTATTTTACGTTTATTTTCTGGAGATATAAAGTAGACAGAAATCAGGAATCTCGTGGAATGGGGTATGGCAAAGTCTTTCGTAAACGTGTGTTGAACATTATTTACATTTTTAGTTACATTTAGACAACCGTATAGCCCAGTGGTTAGACAATCTGACTACGAAGCTCGGGTTGATCCCCGCTCGGGGCAGATATTTGAATCCTACTAGTATTATAAATGCCTTAATCACGAATAGCGGTGGATTCGTCGACGAGGTGAAGAGACGTATAGCGATTGCTAGGTCTGCAATGGACAGGTTGAGGAAAATATGGAGGAGCCGCAACATTTATAGGTCAACAAAAATCCGACTTGTTCGAGCGCTCGTGATCCCCATATTTCTCTACGCCGCAGAAACGTGGACGCTGCGTGAGGGGGAGCGAAGGAAGATAGACGCTCTAGAAATGTGGTGCTGGAGGAGAATGCTGGGAGTTTCATGGACTGAATTCCGTACCAATGAGTCCATACTCCAAGAACTCGGCATTAAACAGCGTCTATCGTCCATAGTGCAGTCTCGCATCCTTACTTTTTTCGGACACATGTCGTAAAGGAGACGCAGCTATGGAGCGACTTGTGATCCAGGGGATAATCGAAGGCACTAGGTCACGAGGTAGATCGCCTATGAGATGGACAGACCAGGTCAAAGCAGCAATAGCAGGACCACTACACGCAAGCAGAAGGAAGGCGGCTGTCTGGGAGGAATGGAGGCGTATTGTTAAGCTTGCTACCAGCACCTAGAAAATGATGACCACGACCACTCTGTCAAGAGTGAAACGACGAAGAAGGAAGGAAGTATTATAAATGCGAAAGTTTGTGAGTGAGTGAGTGAGTGATGTTTGTTACTCCTTCACGCGGAAAGCGCTTCACGCGGTTTTGGATGAAATTTGGTATGTAGATAGCTGTACATCTGAAATAAAACATAAGCTACTTTTTATTCCGATATTCCCACGGTATTCCAACACTCCAAACATCCAAACATCTCCACAAACTTTCACATTCATAATATATAGTGGAATTACAAGCCCGTGCGGCATGGGAACTTCACACAAACCATTTGATTGCTTCGGTTTTTCCTATTCTGTAGGTTCTGTAGGTTTCCCTTACGATGTTTTCCTTTACCGTAAAGCTCGCGGTTATTTTTGAATAACTCAGAGATGCTTGCGGGTTCGAACCTAATACTATGATCTTTTGCTTGAGAGGCCATAGGTAAAACTCAGACACTACGACCTTTAAAGGGCTGAGCCACTCGATCTAGTTTGTAGTTCTACTCGCTTCCAGTTCATCGTCGGCGGTAGAACAAGTGCCTTAGCGACGTGACAAATAGACAGTTTGAATGGTTAGTCCATTGTACGATTCAGATACTGCCTTTATGAGCAGTATGTTTGTTTTGTGACTCCTGGAGTGCAGTCGTTCGGACGTTAACAAGCGAATGGACGCTCACTGCATTTTGATGCTGATTCAGTGATTCGGTTCCATTGAGGAATGAACTGTTATAGTGGTAATACGGACTATCCAATTCTACAATGGAATACTGTTAACTAGTGGCTCTATGCTCTGAGTTTCTTTGCGTAATAGAATCCGTATCAGGTCAGATCAGATTTTATTATTTTGTTTATTTATTTAGAAAGAAATACATTTATACACAACACAACAAAAGACAACTCTACACAAGACTATTACACAAGAATACAAGAACACAAGACAAGAATATTATTATGTAGGATAGTATAGATAGGTAGTAAGGTAGTATGTGTCATTGTGGTTGTGACTCGGACACTGGCTCAGCATAATGCTGAGACGTTAAGAACGCCCCAGCCACCCCAGCGCTGATTTTCAGCCAGCACCGTCGGTGACCCTCTGACCGCTATAAAATATACTATCACACTATTAACTATACATATAAAACTGCATGCATATATACTACGAAACATATTTGTTTATTAAGTAAAACAAAATTTACACAGTAGGTATTGCAGCTGTAAGTCCATTCACTTGTCACACACAGATTTGTATTAGGCATATGCACTTGCAAGAGAAACGTTTTGTGCGTGCAGATTGAGATTAGTCAAGTCACCGCGATAGTGGTTGATCGGTGCCCCAGAGTTAGAAAACAGTGTTGAATACTTGTATTAAATACATAAATATCATGGGATACTTTAACACCAATTGACCTACATAGTCCCAAACTAAGCAAAACTTGTACTATGGATACTAGGCAACGAATAAACAGATACAGATAAATACATACTTAAATACATTATTAAACATCTAAGACCCGAGAACAAACATTCGTATTATTCATATAAATATCTGCCCCAGCGGGAATCGAACCTGGGACCTCAAGCTCTGTGCCTTGACATAGTGATGTTGTTAGTGCTGTGTGCTAAAATATTACGAGTAACGTAAACGTGGGTAGTTGTGTGCCGGTATTAGTCGCGCAAGCAGAGCGGTGGCGCCACAGAGTACATTATTTGGGTGGCGCGCAGTGTAAATCTATCGTGGCGTGTGCTCCTAGAAGAAGGACTACGAATTAGTCCGAAACATGTTGAGCCAAACTCGATTAAAGACGTGACGTGACGTTTTTTAATTAAAAACTATATGACATTTCCACTCTACAGTTTAATTCTTCTATGGTTTTGTGACCTCTCAAATGCAGTTTCTCGAGCATAAACACGCGGATGGACGCTCGTAGCTTTTTACGCTGATTCAGTGATTCGATTCTGACCTAGTTCTTTAACTGACTGTTTATGCATGCATTTAATATTGCCCGCGATTTTTTGTGCGCAATATTGAATAAAATTTCACCTCATTCCCATTTTATTTTCGAAACTACTGTGACAACATTTCACCTCTTAATTCACACCTTTTAGAGTTATCTATTAGCTCTGCACCTATGGACAGTCAGTCCACAAATCCGTTCCACATTACCTCCTAGCTCCGCTCCGCTGCCTCGCTTCGCTTCAGTATACAAGCAGCCTAATCATCATCATCATCATCATCAGCCGGAAGACGTCCACTGCTGAACAAAGGCCTCCCCCTTAGACCGCCACAATGAACGCCAACTCGCCACTTGCATCCACCGGTTTCCCGCAACTCTCAAGATATCGTCAGTCCACCTGGTGGGAGGCCTGCCAACGGTCGCCACTCGAGGACTTTTCTCCCCCAACCATTGCCACTTCAACTTGCATATTTTGCCGGCTATGTCAGTGAGTTTAGTTCTTCGACGAATTTCCGTATTCCGGATTCTATTGCGCAAAGAAAATCCAAGCATAGCTCTCTCCATAGCTCGTTGCGTGACTCTGAGCAGCCTAATAGGGGTCCCTGAACAATTTTGGGCGTGGAAACCTAAAAAGCTCGTCCGCACTCCCTCTATATTCTGCTCGGAGACAGCGAGGCGTCAAAGGTTCCCTAATGGAATTCCTAACAGGCAGCCGGTTGGTCAACGCGCCCTAAATTTTCTCGTATCTCGAAATAATTGGGGCTGTTATAAACCCGTTGGAGAGCTAGACACGCGTTAAAAGCTATCGATTTCTTTGTACGTTGCACGCTCGAGATGCCCGGTGCACGGCGATTTGCAAACTAAAGAAGCAATGGGTTAAAAATTGTGCGGTCTCGTGGTAAGGCTCTATGAAGGTTGAATTTGGAATGTTTTAATAGTAAGGTTGAAAGAAAGAAAGAAAGAAAGAAGACATTTATTCACTTACACAGAAGACACACATATACAGCAAAATTAACACAAATAAAATAAAAAAAAACACCAGTAGGTTGCATAAAACACCAGTGGTGTGCAAGTCCAAATTCAAAGTCAAAGTCAAAGTCAAAGTCAAAATATCTTTATTCAATTTAGGCTATAACAAGCACTTATGAATGTCAAAAAAAAATCTACCAATTGTAGGGATAGTTCCGTACGTTGGAATATTTTACTATATTACTAGTATGTTTTTTTTTAAATTGTTCTCCCCATGATTGAACCAAATATTTGTCATATTATATAAGCATAATTGTTCATTTTCGCCGGTTTTCTTAAATAACTTCAAAAATATTTTGTTTTTAAATTATACAAAAAAAAATTGAGATACTCACAACAAGCTCTTTCAATGAGGGCTATCGCGTATGAGTTCGCCGCTAGAGGCGCTAGTTAGCGTGAGGTCTCCGAAATGTCAAATCTTATAGTGTTTGCGTGAGATACGCGGGTTTATTTATAATTGGAATAATTTTGTGAATATTTTGCAATACCTGAAATTAATTATGGCAATTATGCGATAAGGGGCAATTAATGTCTGTGTTTTGAGACAGTTTTGTCTTTCGAAAACTTTTGTCCTCCCTTTTTTTCCCAACAAAACGGGACTACGCAAGACTGTGGTTGCTCGATATTTTATGGTACGGTTTTAAGATGTATTAAATGATCTTAATCTAAACTTTGCTTTCACGCCCGTAATAACAGACTAAGCCACACTTAAAAACCTCACGCAACAGTGGCGCCATCTAGAAGGACAAAAAACAATAGCCCTCATTGATAAATAAAATAAAAATACCTGTCCATCATCATCATCAGCTGGAAGACGTCCACTGCTGAACAAAGGTCTCTCTCTTAGAACGCCACAATGAACGGCAACTCGCCACCAATTTGCAAGCATCGTTTGCCCGCAACTCTTACGAAATTCATCATCATCATCATCATCGGCCTATCTTAGTCCACTGCTGGACATAGGCCTCTCCAGTTGCACGCCACTGAGCGCGATCCTCGGCCAGTCTCATCAGTTCTTGCCAGCTAACCTGCGAAGATCATCGCTCCACCTAGTCTGAGGGCGTCCTACGCCACGCTTGCCGATTCGCGGTCTCCACTCAAGAACTCGTTTGCCCCAGCGGTTATCAGTTCTTCGACTGATATGGCCGGCCCACTGCCACTCCGGTGAGCTATGTCGATGACTTTAGTTCTGTGTCGGATCTCCTCGTTTCGAATTCGAAACGAAATTACGAAATTACCTGTAATATATTCTTGGGTGACACTGTTTCCTGGCCAGGATAATACCGACCCTATATATTTTTCGTATACCCACCCATAGAAGCTCAAGTCAGTTTCTATACACAAAAACAGGGTCGGTATTATCCGGGCTGGGAAAGGGTGTCAACCATATTCTCTATTTTAACAATAATTATATTTGAAGCAATTTTTGTGATTGAACAAAAATGTTTACTTACAAAATGAATAGCAGTCATATCGCATTACTTGCTTTACAAAGTTGTATCGAGTATTTTTCTGAATACGAAATAAGCGAACTTGGAAATGTAAACAGCAATGCAAGTATGCCATTATGGTGTTGAGTTTCAGGAAGTACTTAAAAACTGAACAATACTACCATCTAGAAAAAGGAGGGGTCCATAATGTTGCCAGTGTCTTAAAACTTAATTTATTACTAGCCGTTGCCCGCGACTCCGCCCGCGGATATTCGTTTGTCGCTATTCCGCGGGAACTATCGTATATGCCCTTCCCCGGGACTCAAAATATTTTGTATAGGTACTGAATTTCATCTAAACCAGTTCAGCGGTTTAGACGTGATGAGGTAACAAGCAAACAAAAGGACAAACCTTCGCATTTATTAATATTTGTGGGAAGTGGAATAGTGGAATGGGATTAGTGGTATAGTGGGATTAATGGTATTAGTGGGATTACTAGGAATAGTGGGATTAGTGGAATTATTAGTATAGCGTAACAGTGAATCCCGTGGTTCATTTATGTACTGACACTATTTAACCAACTAAATCCTGATCGGAGTTATGTAGAGTCATGTGGGGTAAAGGTACGCAGTGGGTAAGTGTACTAGTCCCATACATTTCAGTCCAAAATTTATGTGATGCATACATCGGGGTTTTCGGTGCGGGAATGTTTGACATTAGCCAAAGAGTAGGTATTGACATAAAAAACAGAATGCACTGTGGTAGGTTTCTGCCAATCGAAAAATTAATTGAAAAAAAAACAAGAAAACATAATATTTATATAAATGAATAAGATCAGTCATTAAGATATGAACCTCTTCTTAAGTCCCTACTCGCGCCGATTACAATTACCGACGTAGAAATATCGTGTAGTTCGTTGAAATGGATATTTACAGAAAGACGCCGTAGCTTGACTGTTCCAAATATAGAAATAAATATTAATTATGTATTTGTTATGAAAATCGCGTCAACTACTATTACTGCATGTAATTTTTAATGTTATTTTTATTATTATCTTATAAATAAGGCTTGGTAGTAAAGCTAAAGTACCCCTAAATGAGTTAAGATAAAATTGTATCATAGTTTGTATACAATTTGCAGAGAGGTAGTTATAATTAAGGCATAATATGATTTTTTTCAGACTTACCTCTCTGTTTATCTCTACTCTTCCTGAAATCATTCCCGCACCGAAAACCCCGATGTATGGATGGTGTACACTTACTCACTAAGTACGGTTACCCACGTGACTCTGTTTTTGATTGCTCAGCAACTCAGTACAACACGGATAATAATAGGTTAAAACACGTGGGAAATCTAAAAACTCTGGAGCGGAATTATAGCGAACATGATGCATAACTTATGAGTGAGCCCCCGCTTGGTCTTAATAGTATCTAAATTATTCTCGAGCTCATTAGGCCATTATTAGGGTTTCTGATGCGATGCGGCGTTTTGCTTTGTTTTTAGCTTCGATTCTCGTTGGTATTTGGGGGTTAAGTATTCTGGCGCATCTTCGGAGCTGTTATGGAAGATGAGGGATGGTGAATGCGTTATAACTATAAGCAATACCAATCAAAAATATATAGATGGATAGATATATAGATAGATAGATAGATAGATAGATAGATAGATAGATAGATAGATAGATAGATAGATAGATAGATAGAGAGAGGGAGAGAGAGAGAGAGAGAGAGAGAGAGAGAGAGAGAGAGAGAGAGAGAGAGAGAGAGAGAGAGAGAGAGAGATAAAATAAGGGCCGTTACAGATGAACTGCTTTTCAACTGCAACGTAACTGAAACTGGCGATAGTTTATGTATTAATTTCAATTGCAGCTCCTGCCGTGAAGCAGTAGTGCTTGCACTGTTGTGTTTCGGCGTGGAGAGTAAGACAGCCGGTGAAATTACTGGCACTTGAGGTATTCCATCTTAGGCCTCTAGGATGGCAACGCATCTGCAATCCCCCTGGTGTTGCAGATTATGGGCGGTGGTGGTCTCTTACCATCAGGAGACCCACTTACTCGTTTGCCATCCAGTCGAATAAAAAAAAAGCTGTTGTGCAGTTAATGTGTAGTTTTTTTTCGGGATAAAAACTATCCTATGTTCTTCCCCGGGACTCAAACTATCTGTATACCGGATTTCATCTAAATCAGTTCAGCGGTTTAAACGTGCAGCGGTATGTAACAAGCAAACAAACAGACTTACAAACTTTCCCATTTCTAATCTTAGTAGCATGAATCAACATTAAAAGTACTTAGTCATCACTGTCGCGTAACCAATTCGTGCTATTTTTTCCAGAAGATATTTTCCAACGCTTCCACGTGTTAAATTTCAAAGATGTCCGCTTTAAATTAGGTCGGTGCGAAGGCCGAAGCAAACAGAATAGATAATTATGGGTCTCCTCGTTAACTTGGACCCTTGAGAGCTCGTGAGTGGCGATTCCTGCAATAATAAAACAGTAGGATGCTTTCGTAGTAAAATAATGCAGATTGGGTCACAAATATTCTTATTATCTGTCAATCTTATCGCACCAATTTTACCTATTAACAACGAACACGATGACTCTGAAAAATGACCTGTTGTATGTGGTAGTAATGTGTCCGTATAGATAAGTCGACGTCCTATGTTCAAATAATTACTTACAGTTCCTTATCAATCCTGTGCACTACTGCATACATCATCATCTCCTTGTTAAGTTTTTTACCTATTGTGACTTCAAACAGGTGCAAACGCCACTATGTCCGTGCGACTACAGGACCAGAGCACGAAGCCTATTCCTCTGCATCGGGGAGTCAGACAAGGAGATAATGATGTCTCCGAAACTGTTCACCGCTGCATTGGAGGATGCTTTTAAGGTTCTGGACTGGAAAGGACGAGGCATTAAGATAAATGGCCAGTACTTCAGTCACCTTCGATTCGCCGACGATATTGTAGTCATGGCTGAGACCATGAAGGACCTCAGTGCTATGCTCGCTGACCTTAGCAGAGTTTCCGACCGAGTAGGCCTGAAAATGAACATGGACAAGACGAAAGTCATGCCTAACGTCCATGTTGTGGCAGCTCCCGTAAAAGTCGGAGGCTCTGCGCTCGAAGTGTTGACTACTATGTTATACATAGGACAAACGGTCCATTTAGGTTGGTCCAACTTCGAGGAAGAGATCACTCGTCGAATCCGACTCGGCTGGGCAGCGTTCGGGAAGCTCTGCGGTGTAAAGACACCGAAAAGTCGAAAAGTCGTCCACGTTACTGCAGTGTTTGAAGTCAAAAGTCTTTGATCAGTGTGTTTAGCCAATGATGACATACGGGTCTGAGACGTGGGCGCTAACGATAGACGTCATGAGGAAGCTCAAAGTCACTCACATAGGGCTATGAAGAGGTCTATGCTCGGGGTTTCTCTGTGGGATAGAATCAGATATGATGATATCCGCAGTACAACTAAGGTTACCGACATAGCCCGAAGAATTGCGAAACTGAAGTGGCAGTGGGCGGGGCATATTGCTCGCAGGATTGATGGCCGATAGGGTCAGAAGGTTCTCGAATGGCGTCCGCGGACCGGGAGACGAGGTGTTGGTAGACCGGGATCGCGTTGGATGCGGAAAGCACAAGACCGGTCTGAGTGGAGAGCCTTAGGGGGTGGCCTATGTCCAGCAGAGGACATCTTTCGCCTGAAACGGTGATGATGATGACCGTATAAAGTCAAACTCAAAGTCAAAATATCTTTATTCAACAAGCACTTATTTATGAATGTCAAAAAAAATCTAACACCGGTTTTGAAAAACCTCTGTTGAGAAAAATCCAGTAAGAAACTTTAATTTGTTTTGCCAAGCATCTGTAGCATCTACTGTTTTTTCAGAGCCTGTACGTTCCCAGTTTATTTTAAACAGTATAGGAGTTTTTTTGTGATTGTAATTAATTTAACGCGTCGGTTCGTTTTGGGATGTTAGCGCTGGCTGTTATAAGTCGAGATTGCTTGGACACCTTTTTGATCCGAAGTTAAATAGAAGCTTCAGTTTTTAAGTAATTAAGGTAACACGGGGTGTATTTTGTTTGTTCTCATCATCATCATCATAACTCTTTCAGTACCCGGAACTTCACGCTTATCACGTTTGCATAGTCGCGCGAGTCCTTCGAACTACTCGCATTTGATTACAATTAGTACTAGCACCCATATCTCGAACTATTCGCACTTGGAAGCGATTTTTATCGTTACCCCATGAGATGGTAAATGGTGGATAAGCAAAAAAAATGGGCAAAAAGCTCGTTGGAAATTAACTACCGTTTCGCTTGACTGCTCGCTAGAACGCTCGCTAGGATGCTCGCAAGATTGCTCGCTAGAATGCTCGCTGAATCGCTCCTGTTAATTTTGTGAGCCTGTAATGTAACATTTGCTAGAATGCTCATTACAAATAAATGCTTAAGTGTATCAGCACCACAGAATATATAATAGTACTAACGTACAGAATGGCCACGCTCCGCCCAGATTGCAGGAAAACCGCAGGAAAGCAGTCGGGTGCGCAACGCAATGTATGTCGGCCGCACGGCACTAAGTTCGGGAGCAATAATTTTGCGAAATTGTAACGGAACCCTGCCTACTTCCATTTATAAATAAATAATGATTTCTGATGTGTATATCTATTGTAATTAAAAAATAATAATGCTTAAATACACAGACAGACACATTTTAAGCAGGTTTAAATAAATGGGTAAGACTCACGATTACATTTATTTGCACATATCTAAGCCATACCTACATATTATAAGTACCTTTAAATGTCATTGGTAGTACTTATAGTGCTAGGGTTTTGCGATAGTCAGCCCTGTGTATCTTACGCACACATTGACGCGTGTACAGACGTCGTGCTAATGTAGATTCAAGAACGCGTATTTTGTACGTCGTGGCCGCCGTGTGTCAGTGACCTTTATGATACATTGTGGAAACATTTTGACATTTTAATAATGTAAATTAATACTGCATAGTGAAGTTCCGGGCAGCATTTCCTGACCTGACAACGAAGCAGCCCAACTCCGCATGAATATTAATATTAAAACTGAATTTAATTAACGGCTGTGCTTTAAATCCTACTATCATACTAATATTATAAATGTGAAAGTTTGTGAGTGAGTGAGTGAGTAGATATGTTTGTTACTTCTTCACGCCGAAACGGCTGGACGGATTTGAATGAAATTTGGCAAAAAGTTAGTTTATAACCTGGATTAAAACATAGGATCCCGATATGCCCACGGGATAGGGATAAAATCTCTAAATAACAACTGATGGGCTTAGAGTCATGAAATTTGGTATATAGGTAGCTGGACGTCTAGAATAACACACAGGCTACTTTATATTCCGATATTCCTACGGGATAGGGATTAAATCTGAAACTAATCATCGCTGGGCTTATAGAGTCATGATATTTTTTAGAATGTAGATAGCTTGACGTCTAGAATAAAACATAGGCTACTTCTTATCCCGATATTTCCAACTGTTATACCGATATTTAACTGCTGTATCTAATGATTTACGCGTGCCAAACCGCGGGTAAACGCTAGGTCATAAATATTTTATTAAATCGATATAAATATGGATTTCAGTGGCAGAAAAGCTGCAGCCTAGTGGTTTGACCTATGGCCTCTTAACCAGAGGATCGTTGGTTCAAATCCAGGCTCGCATCTATGTGTTTTTCCAAATGTATTAGTGAAATTACATAAGTAATTTTTTTGTTACGACAATATGTGTGGAAGCAACTTTTGTTTGTTTGTTTGTTTATACACTTTATTGTACAACAAGGAAAAACAAACATGATTACGCTTGAGTGCCGGCGCGCATTAAGAGATCAGATATTTTTGTATAAAATCGTAGGAAACTACATAGACTCCCCCTATCTGTTAAGTAGATTAGGCTTTAAAGCTTCCCGTTTGAACACACGAACTTTCAATAAATTATTTCATGTTCCCCTCACAAGGAAAAAATATAAATCTAACTCTTATATTAACAGAGCCTGTAAAGCCCATAATACTAATTTCTGTCAAGTAGATGTATTTCATTTATCCTTAGTTAAGTTCAAGAGTGGCATTCTGTCCCTTTTGGATTAATAGCATTCATTTTACAATTTTGCAGTTTCATCTTTAAATAGTTAATTTAATTTTGTTCAATTAACTGCTAACCGTATTTGTGTTTAGCCAACAAACCTGTTTTCAGTTTTGTTTCCCGATCATTTTATTTTTACTTAAATGAATCAGTAAGTGGTGGCAGCTTTATTGGTTTATGTAAATTGTAATTTGTTTATTTTTAAGAACCATGTACCGTTTGTGCCCAAATAAACATTAAAACATTAAAAAGCTTACAGACAAAAAAAAGTGTTTAGTACAAAAGCTGACTCGTCCCTGAAGGGATCTCTTCCAGTCAACCTTTGAGTGGTAGAGAAAAGCAATCAAAAAACAAGGACAAAGACTTTTTTTAGTTGATTGTAAATTTTTATCATACTACTGACGTATATATTTGATTTTTGCATTGCTGTGAGGGGTAGTAGCAGACTTCAGTTTGATATTAATTTCAGCTTGAGATACCGTCCTCCTCTCCCCACTTACTTAAGACAAAGAGTCTTGACAGACACACAACAAAGTGATCGTTTAAGGGTACCCTTTTTTCATTTGAAGTAGGGAACCCTAAAAACAAAATGACTTTTTTCCATTTCACTCTGGACCCCATTCAATCCACAGAGAATTAATATCGGACTGAAAGCCTTTTCATCTGGTGCTAATCGAATTGCCCTTCGAATCGATTAAACTTAAGTCATAGTAATAATTTAACTGAGTAAGAAATGAATTGGCCAAGAGCATGTCGGTCCACGAGCTTTCATTATGTGTCGGACTATGCATAATAAACAATACTGTAATTGGAAGAAATAATGGTTACCTACTAAAGTGATCGCAATGCGGGTTAGTATCATTCCGTCTAAAAAGCAGCTGATCTAAGTAGCAACTTGTCAAAGTATCAAGTGGTCTTATTCTTTGCCTCAAAGTCGACGTAGCTCCGTTTCGCGGAGCTCCTTTTCCGCGTGGCTGAGGCGCTTTGCGCCTTGACGCAACTCTAGCCTAACCTATGTTTTTTCAAGTTTTCGACAAAAACAGGTTAGGGCCAGTTGCTTTTTAGACCACTTGCTACTTAGACCAGTTGCTTCTTAGACCAGCAGGCCTATTGCGTAAAGAACACGGGATCGTAATCGTCATGTTATTCCAAAGCGATTACATATTCGGCTGACATCGCGTAACAGAATCTAGCAGCAGTTGCTTCTTAGACCACTTGCTACTTAGATCAGCTGCTTTTTAGACCAGTTGCTACATAGACCAGCTGCTTTTTTAAGACGAAATGATACTAACCCGCAATGCGGGTAAGACAAAAAAGGTCAAGTGTTTAAGTGTTTGTCATGTCGTGTTTTCTTTGTAAAAAGTTAAATTTTCACCTATATACTCGTATCTATCTAAGTGTGACTCAAACACGCGCACCGAGGGTTCCGTATGCATTTGCAGGTATCTCTGAATATCTAGTGTTAGCAGAGCCTCTCTCCTAAGCAAAGTATTCGCAGTGTAAAGACTATCTCAGAACTCATTGATAAAATTTAAGTGAGAGATAAATGTGATGCCGTTTCTGTTTATTCGTACATAACAAACCGAGACGGCGCTACAGATATTTGCCACATTAACTTTATCAATGAGTGGTGAAACAAGCCCATAATTTTTATCAATGAAAAAAAAACGAGATTAAAAAGAAGTGCTCAAGCAAAGTTTAAAGTTAGCTCGCAGTGCCGAGCCAAAAAGCCCGATACATTGAAATTTGAATCCGGATTGGGCATTTGGCTTTACGCCAAGTAATGCCTATTTTAAACAACAAAAACTAACCAAAAATTAACTAAAAGCACAATAAGATTTTGCAAGCTAACGTAAAGACAGAGACCTGTCTTTGTAAGTCGCTAAACACTCTTGACAGAATGATCGTAGTAATTATCGATTGAGAATTAGGAGTGAACCTTTATGACAACATTCTTGGGAATTATAACAGTCGCTATTCCGAGATAAAGAAAGAAATTAAAAGATTTAAGTTACAACAGATCCGGGACTTCTAGAATAAGGCTCTTGAGAGTTTAAAATTCAGAGCCAGTATCGCAATACTCGTTCTAGTTGCAGATGCTTCGACTAATTGAAGTCTCTAGATTCGGGTTCAAGCATCAGGTTTGTAGTGTCCCGTTCATCGAATAAGGATACAAGAGTGCGATTTCATTGAGGCAGCACGAAACTAAAGCCCTTAACTATGTATACATTTTTTGCAATTCACCCATATATACATTTTACGATTGTTTCCACGTTTGATAATAAAAATAAATACTCGCAATATTGGCCAAGCGCGAGTTGGAATTGCTTCTCAGTAACAGGCGAATACAACTAAAATAAATCCCAGAAAAATTACTTGTCAATTCGATGGTTTTATACTAGTTTTTTTTTGTTGCGGTACTTTCACGTAAGTCTTTTCTTACCGCGTTTTTAAACTGCTGTTGACAGCCCGTTTTTCTTTCCCAAGAAGCCATACAACTCGCGTTTGTTTCTATGCAAACGCGCGTCAACGGCGCGTTTCATCGCGTTTTGGCGTTCATACGTTTTCTTGTTGCAAATTAAACAGTAAGCGAGCGTTTGCATTTGAAACGAATTTCGAACGAGCGTTTGTATCTATACAAACGCACCGCGCCTCAGCGAGGGGAGTGACGGTTGGGGGCAGGGGGGACGGACCCTATACAAACGCTTTCGTTCGAAAAACGTGGCGTTTATATCGATACAAGCGCAAGGATCGTGTGTAAAGCTAAAACGTGCCGGCTTCTTTGCGTTAGCTGAGCGTTCTACTTGCGTTTGTATCTTTATCTACACCATATATAGTAAATCCTCAATTATGCGTTCAAAAACCATAGGTAATGACCAGCATTACGACATTGGATTCTATTATAAACACGGCTGTATCGTAATGAGATTTTATACATCATTACAGCACGGGGGGGGGGGGAGCGCGCCGCGACCACGTGCAGCAGCAGCTCGTGGGGCAGACATACCTACCTAGTTCTCGTTAATGTAGGTCATTCTCAATGGTCCGCGAACACATGATAGAGATTTAATATATGGATATAGATTTTAATATTGTATGCAACTGTACGTAATTAGGCCTTAAAACACTCATGTGCCCCTTTTATGAACGCCTCGTTTCATAAACCCACACTCGTGTTTTAAGGACTCGTGTATTACGATACAGTTGCATAAAATACTAATATAAACGAGCGTAATAAAAACGGTGTGTTGAAGTCCCGTACGTAACATAGGTACTGTTTGTCATTTGTTTACCGTTATATACATTATACTGACATTGAATTATTCATGACAACTCGGGATATTTTGCGTGTCACGGAACCCACAACCACGAATACGTTGGAATTAATGGTAAATGCCACTGAAGGAAACCAGACGATCTCGAAGGTTTGGTCTGAAGATAAATCTTCTCGATTTATCAACTGAAAAATAAATTTACCTGCAAATTCGCTGGAAGTTTTTGGAGTTATTTTTTATGTGAGGCAGCAAATTATATTTTGAGCGTCTTAAGTTAAAAATGATTCTATGAATATTTAATTTTTTTAAAGATTATATGAATTTCTTACCGTTATTTTTAACTTATCACTTCACTTTGATGAGAAATGCAAATTCAATACTATAGTATCACAAAAAATAAAAAAATAGTACGTACGTAAATACTACCTACGAAACAAACGTTCGTAAAAAAAACTGGAAAATATTATATTTATAACAAGCCATAATGTAAGTAATTTTTTTTAGATTATTTTCTTATAAACAGGGGGTCTGTCGATTCTTCTAAGCTTTCTTATTTAGTTTTGTTGTTGTGGAAAAACTTGCAAGTTAATTTTGACCCCCTTTCAGTGGTCCTATTGACCTGTTTGGTATACATTACAATCAGCAAAAAAACACTTTTATTCAAAAAGGATATTTTAGAAGAAACTTATTTCTTATTTCTTACTTATAAATGGACTTGGAGGGAGGACCCCTTACTTATACCGTTAACTGGGGTTACTTTAGGAAATTTTGTGGCTACTTAAACAGATTTAAAATGGTTATAAAAACGCAAATATTCATAGCTCGATTGAGCAAATTATTTAAAAAGTTAGGTAAGTCAGGTATTTCACTCCCAAAGATTGGCTAAAAAAATAAGGACATGGCCTGCATTTTAAAGTACTTAATGCCGTTACTTACGTAATAAATTTAATGAATGGCGCTCGATGTGAGTGCTTGTTGAGCAAAACACAGCCGTTATGACTCTAAATGAATGTGTTTTGAACTAAAACAATATCTCTCTGCTCACCCACGAGCTTATGATAGCTACGTTTACGCAAAATATGCGTGTTCATGCAGTTCCTCCATGGATGAACAAAGTCAAAGTCAAAATATCTTTATTCAATTTAGGCTATAACAAGCACTTATGTATGTCAAAAAAAACTACCACCGGTTTGGAAAAACCTCTGTTGTAAAGAATCCGGCAAGAAACTCAACAAGGTATATATATTTTTAACAGATTTAGGGGCTGTTTCACCATCCATTGATTAGCGTTAACTGACGGTTAAATGTGATGCCGTCTCTATTTGTTTCGTACGAATAGACGGAGATGGCATCACATTTAACCGTCAGTTAACACTAATCAATGGATGGTGAAACAGCCCCTTACAATATTATTAAATGATATCTAACATCACAATCATTTAAAACAACTTCATTTTTAACCCGCATATCTTGCATAAATAAATTTAATGTAGCTATCATAAGGTCGCGGGCGAGCTAAGTTGCTGTTTGTTGATTGATATGGATCTCCGCAAAGTACTCGTAATGCCTCATTCAATAAATTATTTGAATGTGTTTTGTTTGTTACAGGTAGCACCAAATATAATAGAGTTTATCAAATCGCCAGTCAACCTGATTGACTTCATAGCAACCCTGAGCTTCTACATGGATGTGGTCGTGGAGCTGACCGTCAAGCGACGGAACCTCGGACGACCGAACATACTAGAGTTCATATCTATTATTAAGATTTTAAGGTACGTTTATTTTTTGTTACTGATTATAGAACAGTTTATCATCATGATCATCATCAGCATCAGCATCGTCAGCAGCATCATCATCAGCATCATCATCATCACCATCATCATCATCATCAGCATCATCAGCAGCCTATATAAGAGCCCGAATGTGATGTGAATTGAGAACTTCACACACGCCATCAAATTTCTTCTTCGGTTTGTATAGGTTTCCCCACGATGTTTTCCTTCACCGTCAAAAGTTTAGCTCGTAGTCAGTTTCAAGCGTAATTTCGCACTTATATTCCTAAAAAAAATCCTAATTCGCAAAAAAAAAAGTTTTTGCGCTATTTAAAATAAAAATGCCAAAAACGCTAAATATTCATCCAGGCCATGGTCAAATCAGTAACTGTACTGACATTTTCTTACTGCCAATTTGTCACAACTAATCAAATGCTTATGCGCTTATGAGCTTATGCGGTGAAGGAAAACATCGTGAGGAAACCTGCACAAAACCTGCGAAGCAATTCAATGGTGCGTGTGAAGTTCCCAATCCGCACTGGCCCGCGTGGGAACTATGGCCCAAGCCCTCTTGTTCTGAGAGGAGGCCTGTGCCCAGCAGTGGGACGTATATAGGCTGGGATGAATCAAATGCATCCAAAGCCATACAAACACAATTAACTACTAACGTCACAATGTCGGTACTCAAACAATTCAATTTAGTATACCAGTCTGTACCGGATTCTGGCGCACATGCTGCAGTTGACATAGTTTATTAGTGCAATGTGACTGCCTTGTATATATATATACGTGTTTGTTGTGGATTATTCACTAGAAGACCGCAGAATTAGTAACAGTCCAAGTAGCTACAAGAACTGACTTCCAAGTTTCAGTTCTTTCTGTAATTAACGCACGCAATCACTTTTGGTTCATTTGATTCATTGCATTCAGCAGACCGATGACAATTTAGAACCCATTTATTTATGAATCAAATAAAATAAAAAACATTAAATTTTAAAAATCAAAAAACCCGACTGCCTTAAAAACGAAAAGGAAGAAAATAAGTCTAGTGGTCTAGAACTCTGTCAAAAAGCTCATTTAAGGTTCAACAGTCGGGACCCATTATTAAGATTTTTTGAGCTAGTTACGATTTGAATGGGTCCCGACTTTTGAACCTTAAATGAGCTTCTTGAGAGAGTTCCAGACCATTAGACTTGTTTTCTTCCTTTTCGTTTTTAAGGCAGTCGGGTTTATGATTTTTTAAATTTAATGTTTTTTATTTTAAACTTTTTGATATTTCTGTGAAAAAAATAGATTGAAAGTATTATAACCCGTATTTAGAATGGGCTAATTATTAGCTTTCATTTGATTCCCATATGGTTACAATACAAAACATTTTTTTTATTCATTCGCCATATTTTTTTCGCAGACGCCATATTGAAATATTATATACCCTATGTCACTCCGACAGTTATAACGAATCCAATGATACCTCAAAGGTTACAATCCATCCAGCCGTTTAGGCAGCGAGGATAAAATACATACATACATACTTACATACATACGCTCGAAAAACATAACCCTCCTTCGGGCAGTCGGGTAAAAAGCAAAAAACTGTACCTACACTACTTTAAATAAAAAGCAAGAAAAGTCTAGTGGACTAAAACTGTGTTCAGTAATTTAGGTAAAGGTCGAGACCCATTCAAAATCGTGACCAGCTCATAAATTCCCAGCAAAGGCGCCCCGTATGACGTAATGGATTCTAGACGATACAACTTTAGGTTTTTGAAATTGCATCCAAACTTTTAGTAAAGAAAGAAAAAAAGAAAATACATTTATATAACTTCATAAAAAAACATTACAATTGACATAACAAGATAAAAAACTGGCCAAGTGCGAGTCGGACTCACCCATGAAGGGTTCCGTATTATCTACACAACATTAGACATTAGGAAAAAAACACTTTTTTATATGGGAGCCCCCTTAAATATTTATTTTATTCTGTTTCTAGTATTTGTTGTTATAGCAACAACAGAAATACATAATCGGTGAAAATTTCAACTGCCTAGCTATCACGGTTCATGAGATACAGCCTGGTGACAGACGGACGGACGGACAGTGAAGGCTTAATAATAGGGTCCCGTTTTTACCCTTTGGGTACGGAACCCTAAAAAGACAAGACATACATGGTGCTAAATAATACTAATACTACTAAATAATAGTAATACGATCTCAGTTCGAATTGGTATGTTAAAATGGTTATTAGGGTCAATCAACTTAGTGTATACCTATGTTATTCTGTCTCGTAACTCAGGAGACATCAAGCAGCAGGAAGAAGCAGCAGTGCTTGCACTGTTGTGTTTCGGCGTGGAGAGTAAGACAGCCGGTGAAATTACTGGCACTTGAGGTATCCCATCTTAGGCCTCTAGGTTGGCAACGCATCGGTGGTGATCTCTTACCATCAGGAGACCCACATGCTCGTTTGCCATCCAGTCAAATAAAAAAAAAACACAAAAACATAGAAAAAGTTTGCATGCTTAGGAGATGAGCAATGAAGAAATTGTCTTAAAACAGTCACAACTCCTAACTTGTAGTGGATTTCTACCCCATAAAATCATTTTTTTAATAAGTTAATCAGGAGACGATACCATGGCAAGAAGCTACACTAAAAAGTTTATTGGCTCATTAGTTAATTCTGGTAATGTAGGGTGAATGAAGCGCCAGGAAGACAATTCAGAAGGTTTATTCAGGAAAACTTACAAAACAGGTTTAGGGCTTACTTTAGTTAAATAACCAAGGTAAAGTATAGGCATACAACTGTGAGTTTATGGAATGGCCCGCATAGGCCGTCTCATCCCGAACCCACTTGATGGTTTTAAGTACTTGAGGATAGCAGAGGCCGTCTCTCAAGCTAGACCACTAGCTGAATGAATGCACTCTCGTCCGCGCAGCGCCTTTTATTAGTTCCGAATGCAGCCTTCGTAGGCGCTCGGGTGTATCGGGCCGCCGAGCGAGATAGGTAGTTACTGTGCGAGCGGGAAAGTATTCGAGCCCGCGCGCATGTTGTACAGATGTCTTAGTTTATGGTTCTATTGTAATGCTTTCTTTTGTTACTAGGCTTTTCAAGTTGACCAGGCACAGTCCAGGCCTAAAGATCCTGGTTCACACCTTCAAGGCTTCGGCCAAGGAGCTGACGCTTCTGGTCTTCTTCCTCGTGCTGGGCATCGTCATCTTTGCCAGCCTGGTGTTCTACGCGGAAAAATCTCAGGTTTGTACAATGTTATGTCTTCTCTTCTTCTTATTTAAGAGTTACACTCTTGTCGGTGTAGCTGATGAATGGCTCTCCACTTCTCTCTACTCAAAATTTGCCTCCTTAACCTCCACACACAAACCTACAAGCACACCTTACCCCCACCCACCGCCACATGACACGACATGATATTATGTACTACAAATAAAATATACGTGTACTACAAATACAAATCAGTGCAGTGGCATGTTGCACTTTACCTTACCTAAGTTATGTTACTAACCTTACCTTACCTACCTTCTTAAGTAGTAAGGTAAGTAAGTACGTAGGTAGGTAAGTAGTGTCTTCAATTATACTAATATTTAGAGAGCGGATTTGAAGTAGCAATTACAAGCTTTATATGGATATCACTAATGCAATTGGTTAAATAGATAGATAGATTTATTTATTAGATATTATTATGTTGTTTATTGGTCTTATAGTTATCTTATTGCTTACTTCCCACAATGCAATCTTATACATTGATAATTAAATTAATAAATGTTATTCTTACAACAAACTTTCTGTAAAGAAAAATATTTTATTCTAATTAAAGGAGTTTTATAGAGCACAAACATAATAGATCCTATTTATTACGCACCTATTTGATAAAAATAAATACTTACTTGTATTAGTCTTATCATTATTAAACTTCTAATCGCTACATCAAATTTGCTCTCTACAATATTACAATACAATAAAAACCATCTTTATTGCACTCCACAAAGTAAAAAAAAAAAATATAGACACAAAATGCGCGGTTGAGAGCAGGCGGTGTCACTTAGTATTTTAAAGAAATGCGCAATTTTAATCTGCATACGTGTTGAATCAGTACAAAAACGAAGTCCAATCTCTAATAAATCTGAATGCGTATACTATACTCTGTGGCACAAAATTTGACCCACTCTACTCAGAACATGAAAAAGGGCCGTGGTGGCTAGTGTTTTTTTTTATTTATTTTTATTTATTTATTCAAGAACAATATACATTGTGTTTGAAATCATAATGGGTACTAGACAAAAATGCATAACAATAGATCACCCATATAAGTAATAACATAATCAAAACAAAACAATAGAACACATAATAACATTGTCAATCAAAAATTTCTAAAATGCATTACAATAATATTAATATATAAGAAGAAAAATTTCAATCAATCATTTAATTCATTCTTAAACAAATTTTGCAATGTTACCTGTAGCACAAAACGAATGCGTAAGAAATATTGTCCTATCGCCTCTCAATCATAGGGTCGTGGGTTCAAACCCCCGCTGGCATTCATGTGCGGAATTACATTTGAAATTTGCCACGAGCTTTGCGGTGAAGGAAAACATCGTGAGGAAACCTGCACAAACCTGCGAAGCAATTCAATGGAGCGTGTGAAGTTCCCGACCCGCACTGGGCCCGCGTGGCAACTATGGCCCAAGCCCTCTTGTTCTGAGAGGAGGCCTGTGCCCAGCAGTGGGACGTATATAGGCTGGGATGATGATGACACAGAACATTACCAAATACCGCTCAGTATTATTTCATTATTTTTTATTTCCAGGCCTACAATTTAACAAGAATACTTCTCTATCAACCTAAACTCTGACAAAGATAATTAACTTTAAGTATTTTAACATAATTTTAGCTGAATTACCTTCAGGAAAATTGTTAAGATAAAGTAAGCACTTGGGCATAACATAATTTACTTCGGCAGTAGAAAATATTCATACCCTAAATAGACCTCAGGACTTCTATTACGTGGACTAAAATACAGGCGTAAAAATATTATTATAAAACCTGCCAAGTGCGAATCGGATTTTGTAGAAAAAGCTTTAGGGAAAGTCTGAATAAACACTCCTTCATAGGTTCACCGGAACTCTTATTTAGTCAACATCACGTCTTTTCCGGGCACTTTAAACATAGATCTTAGGTACTAACGGGCGGACGAACAGACAGATTTAAGTGCTGAAACTATAAGTAAAGTTTTCCTGTTACTACTTCTTTACATGCAGTGGCATCTCTACTTACCTATTCCATGTAGGTACATAAACATGTTACATAAACATAGCCCTAGTAGAGGCCAATTTTTTTCTTCACTTAGTTAGGTCCTCGCGCTTCTCTGGCCGCGCCAGCCGTGAGCCGTGGTGGCCGTTAGGAGCCGTGGTGGCCGAGTGGTTTGACCTATGGCCTCTCAAGCAGAGGATCGTGTGTTCAAACCCCGGCTCGCACCTCTGAGTTTTTCGAAATTCATGTGCGGAATTACATTTGAAACTTACCACGAGCTTTACGGTGAAGGAAAACATCGTGAGTAAACCTGCACAAGCCTGCGAAGCAATTCAATGGTGCGTGTGAAGTTCCCAATCCGCACTGGGCCCGCGTGGGAACTATGGCCCAAGCCTTCTTGTTCTGAGAGGAGGCCTGTGCCCAGCAGTGGGACGTATATAGGCTGGGATGGCTTCTCTGGCCGCTGCCACGGTGTGCTCGCTTCGCTCGGCTCGCGCTTTATGGTTGCTTTTGTACCTTACACTTCTCGCTTTGTTCGTCGTTGCACCTAATTTTCCAGAACTTAAACTGACAGATATTGCCAAAATCTCTTCGAAGCAGGATATATTTGACCCCTTCCAGTGCTGGTTATGTAAGATGGTTATGTACGGGAAACAAGATTCCATCTGCTATTTTCGAATGATTGTCAGTAATCATCATAACTATCCTGATCTTGGAGAAAGCAGCAAGGGACAGCGATCTTGTGCTCATTTTGAACCATGTCTGTAGATTTTTGAGCCATGAGATTCGTCTTCTTCTACATTTCCTGGTGCCCTGGTATCCTGTTCAATGACCCCGCAGCAGCAGTAGCAGTTCGTATTTAGCGTTTCGCATAATATGGCCAAAATACTGTAACTTTCTGGTCTAAACAGTGGACCTCCGCTTTGATGAGCAGTGCGCGTGTCCGATTCAAACTTGGCCGTTTTTTTAATTAGTGGTTCATGGAATTAGGCTATTTAATTTAATAGATAATTTGAAGAAGGTAAAGGTCGAGCAACGCTGGTGATTGCGATGTAAAATAATTCATAATTTGGGTCTCAATACGGCCTTAACTTGCTAAACATTATATTTCTCGCTTTTGTTTAATTACAGTTTAATTGTTTTTGTTCAGTTACCTTTTTAAACAAAAAATTAGAGAAATTATTTAACCGAAACATTTTATTATATCAGTGAGGGACTCCAACTTAACTAACTTTAACTCCTGAGTTCGCCTGGGAACTACGGCCCAAGCCCTCTCAATCTGAGATCAGGTCTAGATGAAAACTATTACCTACGTTTTACCTCGAACGTTTAAAAAATTTAAATTTACCGTCCATTACTGACACTTCCCGTTACTGTCACTGCATTCGACCCTCAATGTCAACCAGAGTTAATTGCCTGGAAATGTGTCCCGATGCAAATAAAAAAAAACCGGCCAAGAGCGTGTCGGACACGCCCGAAATAAGGTTCCGTAGCCATTACGAAAAAATTGAGTAATATTTTTCTAAGGATTTCGTATTTTGTACTGAATATTCCAAGTTTAGGTATATTTTATACCTTAGGCTGCTATTTACTCTTTTACTATTAATAATTCTCAAGAAAACTTAACTGTTATAGTTTTCCTTGTAAGTTTGATATACTTACTACCATCCTGAATTTTTTCAAATTGTTCCACCCACCGGTTTAGATTTTAGAGAGGAGGGGACGCTCGATTTTAATGAAAATTTGCACTTTAAAGTTGAATATTTTGCTAAACTATCACTGAGTCGAAAAATTGTTTAAGCAACGCCCTAATGGTTTTAAAAGACCTATCCAACGATACCACACACTACAAGATTGGATGAGAAAAAAAAAACACCCCCACTTTACGTCTATGGGAGGTACCCTAAAAATATATTTTTTTGAATTTTTTATTGTACAATTTTGTCGGCATATTTACATATCCGCGCAAAATTACAGCTTTCTAGCATTGATAGTTCCTGAGCAAAGCCGCGGACAGACAGACAGACAGACATGGCAAAACTATTAAGGGTTCCATTTTTGCCATTTTGGCTCCGGAACCCTAAAAACGCGCGGCATTTGTGGGCCATCGCTCGTGAACGAGATAACGAGCTCTTTTATCAGAGTGAATGCGATGTCAGCAGCAAGAATAAGTTTGAGATATTCGATATGAGGTGATACGATCTTGTTTGTTGGATTCTTTTGATCGTCGGCAAGGTGGGTGGAGAATGTTATGACCTAGTTTTTGCTTCGCTTTATGACAATCATTAATAGAAGGTTATAGATCAGGTGTATAAAACACGTCATTTTACCCGAGACGTTTATATCCACCTGAGCCACAAGCAAGGGTTGGTAGTTAGTCGAGAGTAAAATTACTTTTATGGACAAGTATAAGCTATGCGTTTCATTTCAATTGCGCTACTTATAAGATAGCTGGATAGCTGTTATTGGCCTCTTAATATAAGCCACATACAGTGTGTTACCGGCATCCAGGCTTTTTTTAAGGGAGGTTAAAGTAACGTATTTGTGTAACTCAACCACACATGACCATGACATTAGTTTAATGAATAAACTAAAATTCAGACTGGTAACTTTCTAAAAAAATAATATTATTATTAGTTTTTTGGAGAATTTTTGTCATCCCGTGAGACCATATTGAAAATACTAACTCAGACATGGATGCACAGAAAAACCAGAAAAAGAGACCAGCGCTAAGAATCGAACCCAGGTCCTCAGCATTCCGTGCTGCGTGAAAATTATAATTACCAGCAATTTACAACAAAGTAAATTGACAAGCAAGTGTAAATGACAGCCAACAAATACTTTCATTATTACTTGTCAATTTACTTTGCTGTACATTGCTGGCAATTATAATTTGGTTAGAAAGATAACAAAGTCTGAATTTTAGTTTATTAATTAAATTAATGTCACGGTTAATCAATTATTTTTGCCCGCTTTTGTATTGTACCTACTGAAAGCGAATATGATTCTTATTTGGTCGGATTTTGATAAAATATTTCTATTCAAGATAACAACAGCTCTTTGGCTGTATAATGTTATACAGTGTGTTACCGGCACCTTTTTTTTTGCGGTGGGAAAATGCGTTACGCACTACCCCTGCGTATGGTGGTGTATGGGACTCTCCTACCCATTAAAAACCCACCGGTATTCCCTCATCAGCCAAGTGTGCGGATGCCATGGGAGCACTGGGAGACACCACGACATCCGCTGGTGTTACCGGAACCTAGGCTTTTTTTAATGGAGGTTAAAGTAACGTATTCCTGTAACTTAAATAAATTACATGGCTATAACAAGCACCAATAAACATCAAAAATATACCACCTTTTTGGGAAATGCTTTTTTGGAAATTAAACTTCTGAAAACGAAATCTAAATCTTTTTATCTAAGTATCTAAGGCTTCTACGAACAAAAGTCACAAAAAAGTCAAAATTCATACATTTTTCTATTTTGAACATGAAACTACCGTGAGACTCACTCATATTAAATATAATGACCCGGATAACTCACGTCTTAAATCGAGTTTAGCTCGACATGTTTCGGGCTAATCCCTTCCCCTCCTTCGTCTTCGGAGCCGAAGGGCTACGGATTAGCCCGAAACATGTCGAGCTAAACTCGATTTAAGACGTGAGTTATCCGGGTCATTATATTTAACATTTTTCTATTGTTTATACAAGACCTAGAAAATCAAAATTTAACATTCTAAAAGACAACAAAAAGCGTAACCGCCAAGGACTGCCAATAAATATTACAAAAGGCCAATATAAAAAATATACCTAATCCACAAAAAATACATTCAAAAATGAATTTTATGCCGTTGTATTAAAGTTCTACACATCGGGACTTGAGAAAAGGTACGCATGTTTACTTTAACACTCAGTATAATACAGTACGTGACATTATAAAAACGGTCTCTATGGGCGTCTGAAGACAGCTGAGACAGTTTATATCTTTAGGAGGTGTTTCCATTGCGTCATCTTAAGAGATAGACACTATTCGAGCTTATATTTGTGTAGAATACAATTGATGTACGTGTACCTAATTAAACTACATGTATCAAGTTTCAAGTCAATGTCATTAAAGAAAGAAAGAAAGAAAGATTTATTTTAGTTCCATCAAAACAACCTACAGAACCTAATGAGACTAAAGGTCACAAGATAAAGCTAAAGATAAATATAATTTATTTGTCAAACATGAGTTCCTATATACAATTATTAAATTGAATATAAACAACACGATGTACAATAATTTTATGTCTTATCCTTCATATGTCTTGCCTTTCAGCATACAAATATTTACTTATTAATTTAAATAATTATACAATAAAAAAATAGGAAATAATTAAAATACTTAATCAATATTACATTTAATGTTATATAAATAATTTTGCATTTAATACTAATAATAATCAGTGGAACATTTTGAAAACAATATCTAGTCTAATTATCTAGTAGATATTCATTAACAGAGTAATATGCCTTATCGGTTAAAAAATCTTTCAATGCTTTTTTGAAACTAGGTAATACTCGTACTTCCTTCTCTGTTACAGTTTTTGGTAGCTTATTGAAAATTTTAGGAGTCATCCCAGCTCATTAGATCCACCCGGTATCCAATCAGCACCGCCTCGACTTTCGGCGTCTACTCGTTGTCGACAGCTGGTCCACGGGTTGACCACGCGTTGACAACGAGTGGACCTCGCATGGTCAACGAGTGAACGTCGCGTGGTCAACAAGTGGACGTTACGGCGGCGGGAGCCTGCCAGAAGTTCAATGCGCGACATATTGGATTTCACGGCTTCACCCGTCTTTAGGCAGGCCTCCCACTAGATAAAGCGATGATATCGTTAGATACAGATGCAGGAGGTAGGACCTTGTACAAGGTCCGCCCTGATTGCTACCACCATCTTGCTCGCTAATCCTGCCGTGAAGCAGCAGTGCTTGCACTGTTGTGTTTCGGCGTGGAGAGTAAGACAGCCGGTGAAATTACTGGCACTTGAGGCATCCCATCTTAGGCCTATAGGTTGGCAACGCATCTGAAATACCCCGGGTGTTGCAGATGTTTATGGGCATTGGTGATCTCTTACCATCAGTACCCTTAGTGTAAGTTTTCGGAACAGCGCTTCTAGCGGAACATTTGCGATGTTCGTGTTTCCATACAAATTGAGATTTATAACGCGAACGCGATCGAGACGTATTTTGTAACCGAAAACTTACACTAAGGGTACAGGAGACCCACTTGCTCGTTTGCCATCCAGTCGAATAAGAGAAAAGAAAAAAAGAAAACATAACCAGTCATTCATCGTGACGTTTTTAAGGGTAGGCTTTTGTCCAACTTTGAAAGTTTTCCATGATGATGATGTTGATAAATTGTCACGCGCAAAACTGCATTTCCAACTTCCAAGTAACCCGTGTCCACCAAGCTCGATATTGAAGCCAATATTTGCAGCTTCAACTTTCTCGGTGTGTTGTCACAAACTTTGCACTAATACAAAACTTCGGGAAACTTCGGGAAACTTCGGCTGGTGGCGTTAGCGCTTACCATAAGCCGTAAATAGCCAAGACAATCAATAAAATTTGAACTCTCAGCGCGAAGCAAGAAAGTACATATTTGTGTTTGTTTTCTTGAAGTTAATTGTGTCTCCAGAATTATTCGTTCTGCTTGTAAAAGTTAAATTTAATTTTGTTATTAATTTAAGCGTGTTGACATTCGGCTTAAACTCGTTGATTATAAATAATCAAGAAGTTTCTATGAAACTTAAACACGTTTGTGCGTAAAATGTTTGCCATTGTTTTAGGCTAAATAATGTAATCAACTTGTCCAAAATAATAATTTATTCATCATCATCATCATCATCATCAGCCCGAAGACGTCCACTGCTGGACAAAGGCCTCCCCCTTAGAACGCCACAATGAACGACAACTCGCCACTTGCATCCACCGGTTTCCGGCAATAATTTATTATAAAATGATATTGTAGCTGATAACTCACGTCTTAAATTGAGTTTAGCTCGTTCGTCGCTTGAGTCGAGCGGTGGGGCGCAGTTCGCGTGTTGTGGCAGCCGAAGAGTTCGTGTTGCTCCTAGGAATAAGGGCTACAAATTAGCCCGAAACCGAACGTGTGTTATCCGGTACAATATCATTTAATATGAGTGAGCCTCACGGTAGTTCCATGTTCAAAATTTAATTTAATCGTCAATTTTTAGGGTTCCGGAGTCAAAATAGCAAAAACGGAACCCTTATAGTTTCGCCATGTCTGTCTGTCTGTCTGTCTGTCCGTCCGCGGCTTTGCTCAGGGACTATCAATGCTAGAAAGCTGTAATTTTGCACGGATATATAAGTAAACTATGCCGACAAAATGGTACAATTAAAAATTCAAAAATATTTTTTTTTTGGGTACCTCCCATAGACGTAAAGTGGGGGTGATTTTTTTTCTCATCCAACCCTATATTGTGGGGTATCGTTGGATAGATATTTTAAAACCATTAGGGGGTTGCTAAGACGATTTTTCGATTCAGTGATTTTTTTGCGAAATATATAACTGCAAATTTTCATAAAATTCGAGCGTCCCCCCCCTCTAAAATCTAAACCGGTGAGTGGAAAAATTTGAAAAAAATCAGGATGGTAGTAAGTATATCAAACTTTCAAGGAAAACTATAACGGCTAAGTTTGCTTGAGAATTATTAGTAGTTTATGAGTAAATAGCAGCCTAAGGTATAAAATATACCTAAACTTGGATGATTCCGTATAAAATACGAAATCCTTAGAAAAATATTACTTAATTTTTTCGTAATGGCTACGGAACCCTATTTTGGGCATGTCCGACACGCTCTTGGCCGGTTTTTGTTCACTGTACTTGCATTGTCATCCAAGCTACATTTCCGTACCGAATTTCAAGTCGATGCCATTAACCGTTGAGGAGTTCCGTTCTGCGGAGACGATCCTGGCCGGTCTACCAGGATTTCGATACCATATTGTCACCAGGTTTACATAAGTATGACATATTTCAAGTCAATCGGACCACTGGAAGTGGTCTTTTGTGAGCGAGTGAGTGAGTATGTTTGTTACTCCTTCACGCTGAAACGGCTGGACGGATTTGGATGAAATTTGGTATGTAGATAGCTGGACGTCTGGAATAACACATAGGCTACTTTTTATTCCAATATTCCCACGAAATAGGGATAAATTCTCAAAATAACATAACATGAAATTCGACATGATTTTTTTAATGTAACACAATGAAAACCACGGTTTAATTTTCGGGAACTACCACGGGAATTTAAAAAATCCCGAATTTTCAATTCAGCTGCTTTATCTAATGATTTACGTGTGCGAAATCGCGGGTAAACACTAGTATATACTCGTAAATAAACAAGAAAGTTAAACAAAAGCTTATAAAAACTGTTGTAAAAGCAGACGGAATTAAAATTTTAAATCAGTACACCATGTTTCAGGACAATCCGGAGAACCAGTTCAAGTCAATCCCCCTGGGGCTGTGGTGGGCCATAGTGACCATGACGACAGTGGGCTACGGGGACATGGCCCCAAAGACCTACTTGGGCATGTTCGTCGGTGCCCTGTGCGCGTTGGCCGGTGTGCTGACGATAGCGCTACCAGTGCCTGTCATAGTGTCAAACTTCTCCATGTTCTACTCTCATACGCAGGTAAGTTTAGTATGTAATATAGTTAGAGGCTGTTTCACCATCCATTGATTAGTGTTAAGAGGCGGTTAGGTGTGATGCCGTCTCTATTTGTTTTGTTCGAATAGACGGAGACGGCATCACATTTAACCGTCAGTTAACACTAATCAATGGATGGTGAAACAGCCCTTTAGTTGAGTACAAGAGCGGCTTTTGTTGCGTGTTAAATTTGTTTGTTGTGAATCTTCGTGAGAACTGTAAAATCAGACAGGCACGGAAATTTGAAAAAAAAAATGGTATGTGTATAAATAGGTGAGTATACAAAAAATCATAACTAAATCACCTGCTGTCAAAACTTGCCGCACCTTGTTGCTAGCGGTGTAAGCCAACATTTTGCCGCTTAATTTAAAACTTTTTCTCCAAACAGAAACACGTAAACAAGTGGATAAAAGTTGTTTAACTTGGAAGTAGTTGAGTAAACGGGAATGCGGATGAGTTTGGGAATTCAAATGGACACCAGTACCACTATCATGAGTTTACAGTGACCGTACTCGATAGCGACGGCGTAAATTATTTGTAGAGGCGCTGTACAATTTCTCCATACAAATAATTTACGCCGTCGCTATCGAGTACGGTCACGGTAAACTCATGGTAGTCGTACAGGTTTTTGCGCATTCGAAATCTATAATAGTAACCCCTCCGTTCTCATTCAAGTGTGCGTTAGTCTAATTTCTGTGCTGCTTTTTTCCGCAATAGAATATATGAATAAGAATAGCTGACATTTTTTCCAGATTCTGTGTACTTAGTCTAATTAACGTGTCACTTTTGCAGGAAAAAAAGTCAAATACCGATTAGACAAGTTGGCTGTACAAGCGCAAACAGATAAAAAAAGTCTTTAATTAGCCAGAATTAAGCAGGGTAAGGTGTTCTGGTGCCTACAGTATGAGTAAGCGAATAAAGCATTTTGCATTTGTGCTCATTCCCATGCCGTGTGTAAACCACGGTCTGCCAAAATTGCGTTTCGATCCCTGTGGTCGTACTGTCTAATACTCTGACGTTCGCAATCGCATTCAACTAACTCTTTCTAGCCTCATCTTACATCGTGTAACAGAAAGAAGTAATGTAAACGATTGTGATTTTCAAGTGTGTTTGACATAAGACTTCTGCATATCGCGTAAATTCGCGTAGCGTGCTATGTACGGAACAATCCTGTGTCAAAAAGTGACTGCTAAATTAACTTTATTTCGTGTTTATTTCCCTTCCACAATGTTTTCGTGGATGCCATTTTGGCATAATGTACAAGTATACCTTCTCCGACTCAAAACTTCGACAGTAGGACAAAACTGATGATACTTCAAATATTGAAAACCGCCAAACCGACAAGCTACAAAGAAAATCAAAGAAATAGACATATTTATATACATATAATAATACATAGGTACCTTCGAAAAACATCCCTCCTTCGGCAGTGGGGTTTTTATGGTGAATTCAAAAATCTTATTCAGCTTAAAGCGAACATAAAATATAAAATATGACGACTCCTAGATAATTCCTAGCTTACATAAAATATACGTTAAATATATTAAACACTGTATTTTGTGACGCCTCTGGTCTAAAAGCAAGCGAAGCGAAAGAGTTAATGGTGCGGAGAGACGCGTTTAAGTTTTATTTATATTACTGTGTTAACCTTTGGTGAAATAAGTTTTTGGTAAAACACGACGCAGATGCGAGGGCTTCGTATAAATTCATACACAAATATTACTTAAACACTCGTGAGACATATTGATAAATGAACTAAAACAATTACTTTGCTCACCCGCGACCTTATGATAGCTACCGTTTGTGGAAGATATGCGTGTTCATGCAGTTTTTCCACCTCCACACTGTAAGAACACACACAAATCACATAAACCCATCTATCACCAATTGCATAAGCGTATAATAATATAGCTATCATACGGTCGCGGGTTAGCAAAGTATTTTTTTTTATTGTATTGCTTAAATTTTATTTCCAGAACAATACAGGTCCAACTATAAAAAAGGTATATTAGGTACAATAAAATATAATAATAATTAAATATATTAAATATAATGACCCGGATAACTCACGTCTTAAATCGAGTTTAGCTCGACATGTATGGGTGCGCGTGTTGCAGCAGCCGCTGAGTCGCGTTGCTCCGAAGACGAAGGGCTACGGATTAGCCCGAAACATGTCGAGCTAAACTCGATTTAAGACGTGAGTTATCCGGGTCATTATATTTAATATGAGTGAGTCTCACGGTAGTTTCATGTTCAAAATAATAATAATTATTTTAGTTCCTTGATATGGACCTCCGTAAAGTAACGCTCTCAAACGGAAATACCAATTTTGATGCGTTTTTTTTCTGTAAAAGAGAGTTTCCTTCCGGCGGTTCTTAGACATATTGAATAAAAATTAGTTGAGCCGTTGAATTTTGAAATTAAAATATCGGGGGTTTCAATTTTTTTTAAGTTGGTTGGGTTTTATAGTACATCATCATCATCGCCATCAGCCAGAAGACGTCCACTGCTGAACAAAGGCCTCCCCCTTAGAACGCCACCATGAACGACATCTCGCCACTTGCATCAACCGGTTAAGCTTTGGTTTCCTAGGACAAGAGGTGCCGTCAAAGTCAAAGGCAAAGTCAAAATATCTTTGTTCAATTTAGGCCAAAACAAGCACTTATGAATGTCAAAAAAAATCTACCACCGGTTCGGAAAAACCTCTGTTGAGAATCCGGCAAGAAACTCAACGAGGTATATTTTTTTAAACAGATTTACAATATTATTAAATGATATCTATACATCACAAGTATTTAACACAACTTTATTTTTAACACGTTCGCTATTTGAAGGGATCGCTAATGCGGATCGGAATTATTTCCAAATATCCCTGTCCATGATATAATCATTAACTTTATAATACGCCTTAGATATTAATGTCTTCTTGACAATAGATCTGAATTTTGTATCCGTTTCATTCATAATATTTTTTGGAATTTTATTACAAAAACGTATGCAATTTCCCAGAAACGACTTTTTGGTTTTAGCCAGTCTGGAAGATGGAACTTTAAGCTTCCCTGTGTTTCTAGTAGCCTTTGGCTTATCGACGTAAGTGGGAAAATCACATTGTTTTTCCTTTCATACATGATTATTTCAAAAACATAAAGCGAACGGCAGGGTTAGGATACCTGTTTCCTTAAAAAAAGATGTTAAAGATTCACGCGTCTTCAAATTATAAATTATAGCTACCGTAATAAGCGGTGAATGACGTCACTAGAACGTTGTCTATATAAACAAAATAGCGCGGTTTCCTAGAGTGGTGTCAATTACCGCTCTCTAGGAGGAGGAGGAGCGGTATCAGTTACGGCCGCTATATGGCTTCACCGCTGATCCTAGGAAACTAAAGCCTTACTCGCAATTCTGACGATGTCGTCAGTCAACCTGGTGGGAGGCCTGCCAACGCTTCGTCTTCCGGTTCGCGGTCGCCACTCGAGAACTTTTCTACCCCAACTGTTATCTGTTCTTCGAGCGATGTAGCCCACCCATTGCCACTTCAACTTGCATATTTTTACTGGTATGTCGATGACTTTAGTTCTTTGACGAAGTTCTGTATTCCGGATTCTATCGCGCAAAGAAACTCGAAGCATAGCTCTCTTCATAGCTCCTTGCGTGACTCTGAGCCTCTTCTAGAGGCCAACCAGTCAATAGTATACTACAATACAATACAACACAAAGACTATAGTACACCAGAAATAGTAAGCGATACAGAAAGCAGATACACAGAAAGAAAATTACAAGGTAAGCAATAGGCGACCTTATCGTTTAAGAGCGATCTCTTCCAGGCAATCTTTTTTACAGAAAGAAAGAAGGACTAGTTTACAGCAGGTGGTGCATCAAAAGCAGATCAGAATATTAAACCGCAACAAAAATACATCTAAGAATACATACATAATTATATCGTACATATAAAACACGTCTAAAATAAATATAGGCAGTGAGATAAACAGCAAAATATAAATAAATTATCATAAAGCTGATTATTACAAGATGACAGATAGTATATAAGTTAGTATAATTAAATTATTACCAACAGTACTAAATAGATATACGTATGTTCTATTGCTATTATAAAAATCGAGAATACGCACAGGGCCGCACAGGGTGTTGTAAATTTCCTGATTCGGATAAAACAACTACATAGTTAACGAGGAATATTATTCATCGCTAATTTGGGTAGCAAATATTAACAGATCGCGCGCTAGTGGATGGAATTAATATTGTTTGATGCCAATAATGGCGTCAGCGATTCTGGTTTGAATTTACGTAAATGGTTTCTGTAAGGTCCGCGGCAGACTTAAGATTTATAACTCTTTGTTGCGGCTGTGCTTATGGCAATTTCTTGGGTGGTTCGGCAGGGGCAACTTCAATGAAGGATGACTGTTTATTTAGCAAAAATTATTTATTTTGCTCTAGTTTTACAGGATGTGTACAAAATTAAAATAAAACGTTTGCGGTCTTGTTTGGCTATCAAAAATTTGTCGCAACTCACGGTAGTAAAAGTGAAAGGCAAAGTTCCATTGACACCGTCAGCAGCGCCCACGTGCGGTTGTCATCATAAGTGTGTACGCAGGAGCGTTGTTGTCGCCACCACCAGAGGGCGTTAATACTGTTTTTGAATTTATTTTTCTAATAATAATAGTTACGGTTATTTTTCAGTTTTCTGTTGGTGAAGATTATAAACAAAAAAAAACTTGTTGTTGAGCTTTTACTAGACTTTCAGTGACGCGTATGTATGTACATAATGTACGTTCTGGAAATTTGCAAACTTTGATTTACTGTATTTGCAATGTAATGACTACAAACTACATACTCGATAGCCATTCAAGAGCTCCGTCCTGCGAAGATAACGATGGCTGGATAATTAAAATACCTAACTATGGCAAAAGTACCAAGAATTATTCAGATAGCTTGAGTTCCGGGGAAGTTGTACATATTAGGATAATTTGTATCCCAGAAAATTGCATCGTTCCCGCGGGATAGCAATACACGAATTCTACGCCGACTGGGTATTTACATTTTTTTTTTTTTTTAAGTAGCCTGTATAGTGTCCACTGCTGGGCAAAAGCCTCCCCTCTTGACCTCCACAACTCTCGTTCTGACGCAATGTCAGGCCAGTCCTTTGCGTACGTGTCTAGATCGTCCCGCCATCTCCTTCTCGGTCTGCCTCGATGTCGCTGATTTACATATTATTATATTTTTACGTAATTACATACGAACATTACAAATTAAATAATAACTTGTAAAAATATTTTTTTCATACCCATTCCTGACACAAATCTGTTTACAGTTTGTTTTTATTCTAGTTACATAAATTATTCAATCGCACGTTCGCGGCCGGCCTAACTATAGATTATTTTACATCCCACGGACAGGTTTATTTCGGTCAAAGTTTATTGGATTCCGGACAAAATTTATTGAATTTCGGACAAATTCGGACCGATAAGCGAATATGGATGGTTGATTCGATACCTTTGTTAATCGAGTATTGGGTTTCGATATTAATTTGAAGATTTTTGGGGCGAATCAAATTATTAATGGCATTTGAAATCCTTTATAATATTTATATATATATACATATACGAGATGGACGCGTGACCTGGTTAAAGCCGTAAGTTCACGGTGGATGCTATGGTGGTGCTATTTTGAACCAATGCAACTGAAGGTCTATGGGGGAAGCCTATGTCCAACAGTGGACGTCCTACAGTTAATACGATGATGATGATTTAACGCGAACGTCTTTTTCATGCCTCTATTTTTTAACCCTCGACACAAAAAAAGGGGTATTATAAGTTTGACCGCTATGTGTGTCTGTTTGTGGCACCGTAGCACTTAAGCGAGTGGACCGATTTAAATGCGGTTTTTTTATTTGAAAGCAGGTTTTCTAGCAATGGCTCCTAGATATTTTTTATTAAAATCGGTTCAGCTGTTTTTGAGATATTGAACTTTGAAGTGACAATATCGGGAGTTTTCTATATTTCAAGTTAAAAGTTACGTCACAAACAATTACCCTACTTTTTTCGCCGGAGCCAGTCTATTTAGCCGTTCAAAGGCCTAGATAGAAATTAGGTCTTACCTGTTTGACCTATTTCCTATTATAAGTCGGACGCCAAAAAGGTCAGTCGTTAGGAGATAGGTACAGTCGAATAAACAGAATGATCTACCAGGTTGGAACTTTTGTTCTACAGTAGAGTTCATAAACTTGTGAGAAAAAAATTGGTGAAAAATATCTGAACACGACTCTATTGTTAACGGCGTAGAAGCGTGTTCAGATATTTTTGATCAAATTTTTGCTCACAAATTAATGAATTCGACTTTACTAATGTTATGTTTCCTATTTGCCTAGACTCACAGCACTGAGTTTTTCAGAATTTCTTTGCGAAATTGTATTTGAAATTCACCATGACCTTTATGGTGAAGGGAAACATCGTGAGGAAACCTCCATAAACAAAAGTGTGTAAAGTTCCCAATCCGCACTGGGCCCGCATGGGTACTACGGTCCAAGCCCTCTCTTAGTTATATGACGATGACAAATGTTTAGCCCCAGAAATTGCGAAACTGAAGTGGCAGTGGGCGGGGCACATTGCTCGCAGGACTGATGGCCGATGGGGTCAGAAGGTTCTCGAATGGCGTCCGCGGACCGGAGACGAGCTGTCGGTAGGCCTCCAACAAGATGGAGCGACGACCTGGTTAAGATCGCGGGATCGCGGTGGATGCGGAAAGCACAAGACCGTCTGAGTGGAGAGCCTTGGGGAGGCCGGTGTCCAGCAGTGGACGTCTTTCGGCTGACATGATGATGATGATGATGGTGACAATATATTATGTTTATCAACGTATTTCTTGAGAGTTAGTTATCCAATTTTCAATACTAATAAAACAAATGAGTTCAAGTAAATTTATGTCCCCATTATATTTTCCTAACCTAGATCTTTTGTAAAAAGTTCTATGCTACTATTTTGTGTTCCAATTTTAACCTTATTACGTCATGATTGGTTATTTGGAGTCTTTTGTATTTTTTATTTCAACTCCCAAATTTGTTACTTTTACGGGTATCCCGTGAAACCATATCGAAAATACAAACTGAGACATGATGCACAGAAAAACCAGAAAAAGAGACCAGCGCAAAAGACTCCAAATAACCAATCATAATTGATTGGCTTAGTACGACATCTCTTGTCTGGGTGAGCGTTGGTTCCGATAGAATGTGACGTCTCTCGATGAGAGCGAAAACATAGATGTCGCTAGTGCTGCTGCATAAGTAGCGTAGTAGAAATAAGCAACCTGAGATATGTATGCATAGGAAAAATTCGTGTCTAAATTCCTGTCCAGCGTGGTGTAGGGGTATAGCACGCAGCACGGATTGCTGAGGACCTGGGTTCGATTCCCAGCGCTGGTCTCTTTTTCTGGTTTTTCTGTGCATCCATGTCTCAGTTTGTATTTCGATACTTATTACGTCAATTTTAGGGTTTATTTTCAATTTATGTATTTTGAATAACTCGTGCACAGTGTGAGGAGTTTGCAATGTTAATATCAGCCTGCAATAAGTTCTACTTACATTACGTATGTGTAGACACATAGAGTAGAATACAGATGTATCACTATAAATATATTTTTCCCTTTTTTGTTTTCTGAGTGAATCCTGTAAAATTAATAACTTGCTTATACGGCAGTATAATAAAACTGTAACACATTGCAAAAACCTCTAAGTGTGAGTATGTATCGCACGCTGAGGTTTCTGTACAAATTTGTATATTGAACTGTGAAAATAAATTAAACCATTACCCCCCAAGCCGCAGTCGGTTCCACGTGTTGGCAATAGTGTCGAAACATCTGCACACCGGCGCGTATAACTGCGATCTTCTTTATTATACGTTCGTGTGCCTCTAAAATCCTTTTTATTTAATCTACGAAGCCTCAGGAGGCGCTACAAATACTAACTTTGAAAGTAAACATTTTTGAGGTTTGATAGAAAATAAATCACTTGGAGTACGGCAATTTAGATTAGCCTTGTGTTTTTGGATTGTGTTGTCCTTGTTTGGTTGGTGTGCCCGGCATGAGAAGGGTTGTATTGCCAAGATGCAGCTCCGTTTAATGCATGCTCGGGAAGTATAGTTACGAGTAGATTAAATTAGGGTTCCACATTTAATGAGCCGATGGAGGTTTTCGAACTACTGAAGCTTGAATTTAATGTTGTGCCTGCATTCTATAGCCAATAATATACGTCTCATTGGTATGCACATTTTTGTGTACAAATATGACACGAAAATACAAATTACTTGCACAAAACTGTGCAAGTTATACAGGTATGTTTAACATATCACACTGACACAAAACTGACAATGTCCAACGATTTGAGACACTTGAAAATCCATTTTAGAATATAAGACTATATTTTGGTGCCAATATTATATATATATTATATCACTGCATATTAGCACTATTTATAAAACCAATTTTGTCATGTCTTAGCCGGAATATTTTAAAAAGTGATATCACTGTAGAAATTGTAAGTTGTAACTGTCGTAGCATTGCTACACGCTACGCCTCTACGGGCTACGAGGGTCTACGCTTCGTAGCAACTTTGCAAAGGAAATTTCATTTTATTTAGATGGCGCTGTTTGCAGCCTTTAAAGCGTAAAATATTATATACTACACTTTACCCGCGGTTTCGCACGTGTCATAGTCAAAGTATTTATTGTGTGTTACCAGGTAATAAAGATACATTATAAACGTGTAAATCATTAGATGCGTACCTACATAGACTATTAATCAAAACATAGAAATACATACTACAAAAATATAAATAATTTTGCAGGTGGTAGTACCTTGTGCAAGGTCTGCCCGGATTGCTACCACCATCTTGCTCGCTAATTTTGCTGTGAAGCAGCAGTGCTGGCACTGTTGTGTTTCGGCGTGGAGAGTAAGACAGCAGGTGAAATTACTGGCACTTGAGGTATCCCATCTTAGGCCTCTAGGTTGGCAACGCATCTGCTATACCCCTGGTGTTGTAGATGTTTATGGGCGGTAGTGATCTCTTACCACCAGGAGACCCACCTGCTCGTTTGCCATCCAGTCGAATAAAAAAAAACTGTAACTTTAAACCTAAAATTGCTAAAAGTGGCTCCGAAGCGGTAACGTTTCATGTAGGTACTCTGCCTACCCCATTTGGGAATACAGGCGTGATGTTTGTGTGTTGAGTATGAACTATCCTGTTCCATTTAAGATTTCAAGAATTACGTAATTGGTAGATCGAACAGGGTTTCGTCAGTAAACAATAGATCTTGGGTCTAATCAAGTTCGCCACCCCTGTTTTATGGGATATCCTAACCTCTTTTACTTGTCTATCTATTCAACTTGAAAAAAAAAATACTCGTATTTATTCATTTTTAACTTACCAATAATTAACTTCATTTATTTTTAAACTAACAAACAAAACGAACGAACTAACTAACGAACAAAAATAGTAACTCGCCAGCTGTACCAAAGGTTCATTCCCACTGGACCCTAAACCAACAAAACTCGATATTCAAAACTAAACTAACCGCGTCCATAAATATCTTCCGTCATTTTTATTATTTCTTCCTTGCTTTGTAGGTTAATAATTTATAGGATTTATCATAACCCGGATATTCGGGCTGAAGTCCAAAATATTTGTCAAAAGGCAAATAATAATGGATTTACGATTTTGTTTTGTTCGGACTTGGTCTCTGCTAGACAGGGTAAAACTATGTACTCATAAATAAAGCTGTGTTTTCACCATAGATAGGCGAGAAATGTGTTTGTAATTGAAATAATAAAAACGCTTTATTTATCCTCGCTTATCGAATCTCTAGTGGAAACAGCTTGGAGGAGCGAGGCTAGGTAAATGGAGCGTTTCTATTGGTTCATGACCAGAGAGCGGAGTTTTCATGGCATTTTTTGACCTGTCATAGTGACATCTCACTTATTCACTGTACCTAAAATGATGTCGATATATTTATTAGACTTTAGATTGTCGTAAACTTATCATGTAATGTAGTGCGTTCTTTTTCCGCATACAAGTGGATATTTGACTGTAAAAGAAGTAGTTTAAAACCGGAAAATATGAAAAAAATCATCTATACATTACAACAAGAATTTCAACGTGAAATTGATAAAAAAACTGAACTGAAATTATTAAATTAGAAATTGTTTTCAACTGCTCGAAAGCTAATTTTAAGAGATCGCTCTTTAACTTAAGGCCGCCTATTGTTTACTTCTACTTTTAAGCTTCTTTAGTACCTATGTTGTGTATCGATAGATGTAACATATGTATATTATGTATCTTCTTCTTCTCTTTTAAAATATGGCTTTTCTGTCCTAATTAATAGGACAATTTCGCCAGTGTCAAAGTAAACTCTCTTTGAGAGGGACGTTGCACGGTGGTTGTAGTTTTTGCAACTTGATAGTAAAATTCCAGAAACCACGCGGAGACAACTTGCGCATTAAAAAATGTCAGACACGAGAGCAATATAGAATTTTGTGATCACTGTTCACTGTTAAGGTTAATCGCCGCATAAAACACTATCAAAGTTATACTTCAACTAGTCAAAGAAACAGAAATAGCAAAATTAGATATTGTCTACATCCGCCATGTTTGAATGCTACAAATCGATCCCATATTATGTATCGAAGTCAATAAGTGAGAAGTCACTATGAAAGGTCAAAAAATGCCATGAAAATTTTTGCTCTCTGTTCATGACTAACACATTCCTCGCAACGCATCCTCACACATCTTTGGTAGAAACACAGCCTTAAACACATGTTTTCCTCGACTGACTGAATAGGCATATTGTAATCTGTAAGCCTTTGACTGTTGGCAGAAATTTAACGCGACCGGCGATTTTATTTTTTATCTGTTCAATGCCCTATCTAGATTGATAAGTAGAGTGATGTGACAGTTCAATGATGTGTACGCAGTTCCCAATCCGCACTGGGTTTGCGTGGAAACTGCAGCTCAATCTCTCTTATTTTGAGAGGAGGCCTGTGCCTTACAGTACCTATACTAAACTATTTTTTATATCGTTTCAAAACGTTACTATTTTCTACTGTAGTAAGGCTGACTCTCTCTTTCTCTGCTTAACAAAAACACTGAGACAGACATGTAACGATTAGCTTTGACTGAAACAATGTTTTTAAAAGGTTATGTTTACGATTTCATTGTCCCTTGTCTAGAGTATAACATTTTTCTGAGACAAAAAGGCTTTCGGCTTGCTGTCTTATAATTATAAATGAAATCATAAATTCTTTTATATTATTTATGTTATAACATTAAATTTACACTTCAACCGCCGTAGCTTTTACCTTACCAAAATTTACAAACTTTAATATTTTAATAGACTGAAATCCTACCTTAATACTCCGCTGTGTGTGACCGTATTCGTAGCAGTTTCAAAGGATTTTATTTTATTTTTGAAAAAATCTATCAATTAAGAAAAAAAAGTACGGTGGTTGAACCGTTCCGGTGCTTGGCTCAGGTTTTATAGGTCATAAATTAAAAATAATCCCTTTGCTTACCAAAAAAAAACTTTGTACACAATTCTAACTATTTATGTAACATTATGTCATTGTGAACAGTATGAAATTCTCAACGCAATTCAGTACCTGTAGTAATCACTTGTCGTACCAAAGAAAAATATTCATAATCAATTCTATTTCATTGAATGTGAACAGTACGAAATTCTCAGCGTAATTCAGCAACAAAAAAAAACTAATGCGATTGGCCACTCGCTTGTTTTTCAATGCGTCCCTTTTTCACTGGGCTATTCAGAAAAGGATCGAGGAAGCCGCAGCAACTCAGGTTGTTCAAAAATGCTGATCAATCGCCAACCCCATTGATTTCATGGTCCATTGCCTTCGTATATGTTTTAGGGGTTTGTCACAGTCGACTTCTAAAAACAGCAAAAAATTAAAAATTATATTTTATTCAAAATCAGTCAACATATCTTTATTCAATTTAGGCTATAGCAAGCAGTTATGAATGTCAAAAAACTACCACCGGTTCGAAAAAACCTTTGTTGAAAAGCATGCTTCAAAGTCATCGTCGTAATTATGTATTTTGTAACAGCAGAAAGTAATAAAAAATGTCAAGTTATTTAATAATAAATTTATTTAAGGAGAACAAACAGCTAAAACACAATATATGTATGTAGTAGGTATAGCAATGCAGAGCCAATTGCAGAAAGTATTTGAAAATTGATAAAAAATGCAGCAAGTATAAAGAATTTTCGCTTCGTGGCAACAAAGGAAATGTCTTAAATTGAAATGAAAAATCTACCTTTATAAATGTAAAACTTATTTTGCTCGTTTTTCATCAAATGCTGCATGAGCCAAAACAATGGTTTACTTAGGTACATAAGTAACAAACCTCTTATAGTAAAATCTATGTTACCTACTGCGTCTAGAAAGGGCAAATATATAAAAAAGACAAAAATGTCTTTCTAAGACGAACTTATTGCTTGTTTATTTTAGAATGACGTAGTTTTAGTGGTTGTTATTTAAAACTTTTGTTACGCTTGTTTTTCTGTATAATCGTGTTTTTATTTCGTAGCAATGTATTTGTTATTGTTTTTTTTTTCGGAAAGACCTTAATTTAACATCTGCACTGCAACAAATAAAATATTGTTTTTACCCTCTGTTTCACCATCCATTGATTAATTTATCTGACGGATAAATGTGATGCCGTCTCTGTTTGTTTTGTTCGAATAGACGGAGACGGCATCACATTAAATTTGTCCGTCAAATAAAATTAATCTATAAGCCCCTTATGCTAATCATTTTTGTCTCGCTGCAAATCAATCTTACTCCAGTTGACATACTGTTTTAACTATATCTCATGTCCCCTTAGAATAACAATATAGCTCTTTGTCTCCAGCCAGCAATTCTCGCCCTCATCCCGACATGTTCAAACGTGCCTAAATTCATGTGTTTCCAGGATTATACAGCTTTATTCTATGATAAGGCTTTTGTCTTCACTCTGAAAATGACAGGCCTGACAGTTTCATGGGTGCGGGGGCAAGATATTTGCTTTATGCCCATACAATCTGAGTATGTGATTGTGTGGAAAAAGGTCATGAGGTTTCTCATAGTTACTAATACATCGTTTATTGAAATTCTGTTTAAATAACCTTGAAATTCAGCCACGAAATGAAATGAAATAGTAGTTTTTTTTTTTTTTTTTATTAGCCTATTTTTGTGTCCCACTGCTGGGCAAAGGGCTGGGTATTTTATTTTAAACAAATTTAATGATCATGTTAACCAAGATTAAATTTGAGTAGACACTGTTGTAAGTATAATCCTACTTAAATCACAATGCGAAAATTTGTAAGAGTGTATGTATGTTTGTTATAGGTACCTTCACTCCAAAACGTCAGGACGAATTTCTTTGAAATTTGGTGTGTAGATAGCTGAACGTCTGGAATAACACATAGGCTTCTTTTTATTCCTATATTTCTGCAGGATCAGGATAAAATTCCACATTATAATACTCTAACATTAGAGACATAAATAATAAATAAATAAATATCACGGGACAATTCACACCATTAGACCTTTTTTCCGCTATTTGTCCCTATTATGAGCATGCTCCTACCACTCTACTTGATATGCGTCCAAGTCCAATTGCAGGTGGTAGGACTTTGTGCAAGGTCCGCCCGGATGGCTACCACCATCTTGCTCGCTAATCCTGGCGTGAAGCAGCAGTGCTTGCACTGTTGTGTTTCGGCGTGAAGAGTAAGACAGCCGGTGAAATTACTGGCACTTGACGTATCCCATCTTAGGCCTCTAGGTTGGCAACGCATCTGCAATACCCCTGGTGTTGCAGATGTTTATGGGCGGTGGTGATCTCTTACCATCAGGAGACCCACTTGCTCGTTTGCCATCTAGTCGAATAAAAAAAAAGTCCAGCAGCGTTTCCACCAGTAATATGCGAGGGTGTTGCAAAGAATGTCTTTTCAGCACAGCATATCTCTGGTGGAAACAGCTGAGCTGAGCGAGGCGAGGTAAATGAAGCGTTTCTATTGGTTAATGAAAAACACATCCCTCGCAACACATCCTCGCACCTTATTGGTGGAAACGCTGCTTCATCCCGGCATCTCCTTTTGAGTCTGCCTCTGTTTCGATGGCCATACCACGGAACCCAATGGCTGTTTTTCCATTAGCCGGCCCGGCACCGGCACGGCACCGGCATCGCCGCGCCGGGGCTTCGTTTTCCCACTGCGCCGGTGTCGATGCCGGTTTACGCCCGGTGAGTGGTAAATACTAACACGGGTTTCAGTACAATTCATATACAACATGCAGTTTTGCCGGGCCGGCACCGAGTGGGAAGCTTGGTACCCTGGCGAAGGCGACGGCGCCGGCAGGACTCAACGCCGGGCCGGCAGCGGCGCCGGAATGTAAAAAAAAGCAAGCCATACATTTTCATACATTTTTGCTTACACGGCGCCGCCTAATGGAAAAACGTCCAATGGATCTCAACAAATAATTTAATCAAAACCCTTTCAAAGGAATCAAACAGACATTCAAAGCAGAGTTGCATCTTAATCAAGCGTCTTGGTGATGCTAACACTGTATCGCGGCTAAATGCCTTGGCGGTACCGTGACCAATTTCATTGCACGGTGAAGACGCTCAGAATACGAAATTTTATCGACAGAACACGCAACGTACTACAAAATTCGTTGCCAGCCGCTTTTATTCGCGATGACGTAGTACCGCAACGCGATTTAATTATCAACTTACTTTGAGACAAGACTAAGTGGTGGGTTTTGCATTAAAAGCGTTATGATTTGTGACTTGTTTGTTTGATGTATTTTATAAGTTGTACAATATATTTTACCTATTGTACATCACCAAGGATTGTAAAATACCTACTAGCAAATTTTTTGTAAACTGTCAAAATTGGAAATAATTCTTATATTTTGAACGGTAATAATGTAAGTAACCTTTTGCGTTACTTACGCAACCGACTTAAATATTTATTGATGCCAAAGCCAAAATTCTATCACTAAAAGCTATTCAGGGCTTTTTAGAATTTACCAGTCCTACAAGAAGCCCTTATAGTTTTGCCATATGCGCCCGTTCATCCGTCTGTCTGTCGGCAGATTAGCTTATAGAATGTTGAAAACTGTAATTTTACATGCATATTAGTATTAACCGCCCAGACAAAGTGATCAAATTACATTTTGTAAAGTTGTATCTTTTGATAGTGTATATTAATAGATAGTTCATTTTAAAAGCTAATAGGAAATGCAAACTTGAACGAATTGTGTTATAAAATTCAACTTGATACATCCACGTATTTCTGGAAAAACAATCTTGATAGACAAACAACAAAATCCATTCATCTATCCCAGCCTATATACGTCCCACTGCTGGGCACAGGCCTCCTCTCAAAACAAGTGGGTTCCGGTCGTCGAAGAACTTTATAAAACTATATCTTTATATATTTTTGGATGAATGGGAAAAACTAAGAATACGTTTTGCAATAGTTTTTGATAACCTAATAGACAGATTAATATATTTTTAAAGTAAGCACTATTTGTTATACTCATACATCCGCATTAAAAAAAAAAACAAGACACGCTTTTTTGATCCCTGTATTTTTAACCCCCGACGCAAAAAGAGGGGTGTCATAAGTTTGACCGCTATTACACATAGTCTGTGTGTCTGTCAGTGGCGCCGTAGCTCTTAAACGGGTGGACCAATTTGAATGCGGGTATTAATTTGAAAGCAGATTTTCGAGCGATGGTTCTTAGACATTATTCATCAAAATAGGTTTAGCCGTTTTTGAGATATTGAACTTTGAAGTGACAAAGTTAGGAGTTTTCCAACTTTTTGTTTATTAGGTTCGGTTATTGCTACTTGTGCTCGCATTGTCATCATGTACTAAAATCAGTTACCTTATTAGACCAGTAGAAGTGTATAAAAATAGAAGATTTAACCATAAAAACACAACAAACATAATGTGGGTTAACTGAACTTTGCAAAAATGAAACCAACTCTAAACAAACCACAAAAATATCTAACACATGCAATAAATAACTGATTCTGTAGATTTATTTTTATAGTAAACGTTTAAAATGCGCTACCGCAAAAATAAATGGAACTGTATTCATTTGTATATTAGCAAAACAAAGAAATGAAAATAATCCAAATCGTTATTAGAGCAGTTTCAGAAATTCCTGACATGAATAAATTATAGACGAATAAAAAAATATACAAGAATCGCTCGTTTAAACATTACAAGATTAGAATAACTTGGTCTGAGACTAAAATAATCATCATGTCAGCCGAAAGACGTCCACTGCTGGACATAGGCCTCTCCCAAGGCTCTCCACTCAGACCAGTCTTGTACTTTCCGCATCCACCGCGATCCCGCGATCTTAACCAGGTCGTCGCTCCATCTTGTTGGAGGCCTAACGACAGCGGACGCCATTCGAGAATCTTCTGAACCCATCGGCCATCAGTCCTGCGAACAATGTGCCCCGCCCACAATCATTTAGTATTCATAGATAAAAAGAAAAAAGTAAGGTCTCTATTTGTAAGTCAATATTGTCAAAGCAAAATTAGCACAAAGTTGTCGTAGAAATTACACTAACATAATAATAATTTATGTTAAAAAAAACATTCAGAATGTCCCTTTGAAGTGATAAAATGTTATTTTTTGCTCCAAAATTGTCCATGTTGACGTTGACCATATGAAATTTGTATTTTTGTTCAGCTTATTTCGTTTTATATTCCAAACTAGCTGTTGCCCGCGGCTTTGCCCCCGTTTTTTTCTGTATTTTCTTCCATAAAAACCTTCTCCTGACAGTAATGAACACAACAAAAAAAGAATTAGCGAAATCGGACCAGTCGTTCCCGAGTTTTGCGCTTAGCGCACATAGCACATAGCTGCGCATTTTACGGTTCATTTTTATTGATATAGATAGATGATAATGAACATTAGGTAATTGTCTCACTGCCGACGATGGACGGGAAGCGAGTAGAGTTAAAAACTAAATACGAGTTGACGAGTGGTGAGGAGAAAACAAGTTGAAAAGAAAAATTATTCAACAACTTCATCAATTTAAATAAAAAAACATTAGGATCCAGTTTTTCAATGCATAAAATAAATGTTTCAGTCTACGTATTTAGCCGTTAAGTGGGACAGGCCTCTTTTGATTTGTTTGTAGTTGGATATGTAAATGAGTTGGGAATGCGGACGACTGGGAATGTGGACGATTTGGGAATGTGGACGAGTTGGGAATGTTTATGAGTTGGTTTGTGGATGAAATGAGAATACTCGTATATGTACAAGGCTTGTGCAAGGTCCGCCCGGATTGTTACCACCATCTTGCTCGCTAATTCTGCCGTGAAATAGCAGTGCTTGCACTGTTGTGTTTCGGCGTGGAGAGTAAGACAGCCGGTGAAATTACTGGCACTTGAGGTATCCCATCTTAGGCCTCTAGGTTGGCAACGCATCTGCAATCCCCCTGGTGTTGCAGGTGTCTATGGGCGGTAGCCATCTCTTACCATCAGGAGACCCACATGCTCGTTTGCCATCCAAACGATTAAAAAAAAATGTGACACCGAAATTTTTTCGCATCTGTAATACAACATTTTTCCTCCTCAAATTTGCTTTTCTAAGGGGCTGTTTCACCATCCATTGATTAGCGTTAACTGACGGTTAAATGTGATGCCATCTCCGTCTATTCGAACAAAATGTCACATTAGTAGAATTGAACGAGTTCAAAGGAAATTCCTAAATGCTCTGGACTACAGAATGGGCAGGGGTTACAATTCGTACCTCAATGCTTTAGCTCACCATAATTTGTTGTCCTTAGAAAAGCGACGCACTCAATTCCATTTGATGTTCCTCTTTAAAATAATTCATAGTTATGTGGACTCCCCCTCACTGCTTGGTAATATTTCATTCAAAGTTCCTCGATGCAATGCACGACATGAAAAATTGTTCTCAATTCCGTTCTCCCGCACTAAATATTGTACTAACTCTTACTTCAACCGTTGTCTCAGTTATTATAACAAAGATTTGTCTCACATTGATATTCTTGCCCAAAGAAACTGTATTAATTTCAAGAACCGTGTTATTTGCCATCTAAATGTTAAGTAATCGCACGCAGTTCCAATTTTCCAATTTTCTTGTTTAAATCCATAAGAATGGTTAACTGTTTTGTTTTTCAACGTATAAGGATTATTATCGTACCTGTTTTTACTTCAATTGCAATTGCCATTTTATCGCATCTACCATTCCTGTTTACCGATGTATGCTTTATTACTGTTATGGCACTCCAGTTATATACCTTATCATGTCTTAAATGCAATGTTTAACTATGTGACTGTTTGTTGCCTTATTAAATTAAAAAAAAAAAACAAATAGAGACGGCATCACACCTAACCGCCAGTTAACACTAATCAATGGATGGTGAAACAGCCCCTAAGTGTCCAAATGTTCGTTACTAGTCGTATTTGTAGACATAATTAAGCATAAAAATAAATAAAATAAAAAATAAATAAAAAATAATTCTTCCAGCTTTTTCAGCTTCACAAACAGATGGACTGAAACTATTATGAAAACATAATTTAGCTAATGGACTTAGAACATTACATGTGTCCATTAGACGCCATCATCCGTCGTTATTTGATGGAATTACAGAATAATGTCATTACGAAAATGTTATTTTCTTGATACTGACTCTTATCTGTTTGCTTGACGTAGGAAATTACACGAAGTAACTTGACTTTGCACTCAGTATTTACAGTATGAGGGAATTCCCGAAAATTCATACTGTCATAGTGAAGAAACATCCCTGCAAAATTTCATAACTAAAGTTTGTCATCAGTGATATGATAATCGGATGCATATTTACCTAAAGTTAAGGTGTTGTTTAATATAGAATGCACTTTGCTGTCGAAAAAATCCTGCGATTCTGGGATCGCAAAATTCAGTGTTTCGACTATAAAAAATTATGCATATTTGAGATTTACCTATCTAATGTTAATAAATGTTCTATCAATTTTTAAACAAGTTCCTATGTAACGGATATGTCGCTAAAGTCGAACTTTCAAGTTGACAGTATTTTATGACATGCAAACGATTATCAACTTTAGGGTGGTAGACCATATATTTGGCTGATGGTACAATACGAAATATAGTTTCTGAAAAAATAAATTATTTTACATTAACTTATTGATGTTATTAAAAAATGTTAAATATTTTTTTACATACACGCAAACTATATTAGGATGACATAATTTCATCGCAGATAAGTATAATTTATAATATAAAAGGAAAACATTGCTAAAATAATACTTCAAAAATATTAAAACCCCAAGTTAGATAACAAAATATGATACTTTATTTACTTTACTCAAAAGTCTTAGTCAAGATCACTCCATAAACATCTACTCATATTATGATTCCCAGAACTTTCTAACAACTCGCGCGTTTTGCGTACAATATTTCAAAGGCTTGTAAACTCAACAATGTAACTTTAAATTTTTGCCGGAATTCCCTGGGGAATTTTGTTGGGAGTTTCGCCAATTTGTCTTCCCCAATTAAGAAACTTTTTGGAAGATTAATTGCTACTGTAAATTGGGGGAATTGAAATGTTATTAAGCCTTATGGAAGTTGTCAATGATCTCGGTAGGTTGATTGATGAGATTTATTTTTTATCGGAATAAGGAAGAAGGGTCAAACACAGGTTTGAACAGGGACTTTTTCATATGAAAGCAGGGTTTCATCTTCGCACATTTCTGGTAGTAAAGGAGCCTAGGAGAGACATTAAAAAAACCCTCTTTTTTAATCCCTTTTTCCTAAACAATATATGAATTAAAAAGAAAGAAATAAAGAAAAATATTGTTTATGCTTAATTTTCATGACTAATTGATTGCTTTTTTATGTCGGTTGAAAAGCAATCAAGCGAGACAGCAACACTCAGCATGATCTCACACGCAATCTTACATAAGAAGAACAAGGAAAGACGTAAAGTAAACAAAGCCCGAGGAACCCTTCCTGGAGTACCCTCGGCTGATTCAAGAGCCATTGTTTCTCTTGTTTGAGAAAAGTAACCTTTTTTTGTCTGCGTAACTAGGACTTTTATTTTTCGCCTTAATGAGGGTTTATAGGTATGTGGTGATTGTGGATTTTTAAATATTATACTATATCTAATACACGTTTTTACTCATTAAAAAGGTGAAATACACATTTCGTTTACAAACTTGGTATAAGTAAATCTAATTTTATAAATAATACTCATAGTTATCATCATCATCATCATCATGTCAGCCGAAAGACATCCACTGCTGGACATAGGCCTCCCCCAAGGCTCTCCACTCAGACCGGTCTTGTGCTTTCCGCATCCACCGCAATCCCGCGATCTTAACCAAGTCGTCGCTCCATCTTGTTGGAGGCCTACCGACAGCTCGTCTCCCGGTCCGCGGACGCCATTCGAGAACCTTCTGACCCCATCGGCCATCAGTCCTGCGAGCAATGTGCCCCGCCCACTGCCACTTTAGTTTCGCAATTCTTCGGGCTATGTCGGTAACCTTAGTTCTACTGCGGATATCATCATTTCTAATTCTAATTCTCATAGTTATATTTTGCAATATTTAAAAAAATATATTTTCACTTCTCATGCTCATAAAATGCTTCTTTAGTCTCTGCATATCGGGACTAAAGCTCCTTTTTATTCTCTAGGGATTAAAGTATTTATTTTTTTAATTAACGTTAGAAACCCCTAAACAGCCAACACGGTGTTTATGAATGGAGGATTTTTAGGGTGTGGAAATCCTGAATAAAAACAATGCTTTAGTAAATAAGTGTCCAGTTTGCAGGTGGTAGGACCTTGTGCAAGGTCCGCCCGGATTGCTACTACCATCTTGCTCACTAATCCTGCCGTGAAGCAGCAGTGCTTGCACTGTTGTGTTTCAGTGTGGAGAGTAAGACAGCCGGTGAAATTACTGGCAATTGAGGTATCCTCTAGGTTGGCAACGCATCTGAAATACCCCTGGTGTTGCAGATGTTTATGGGCGATGGTGATCTCTTACCATCAGGAGACCCACTTGCTCGTTTGCCATCCAGTCGAATAAAAAAAAGGTTCTTTTTAAAATCGTGCTTATTGTAGATTTTGACTTGACCTTTGAAGCAGAGGATCGTTGATTCTAAACCGGACTAGCACCACTGTGCTTTTCGAAATTTATGTTCGAGTTAAGATTGGTTTTTTGGAATCTTTTTTTGTATTTTTTTCATTTCAATTCCAAATTTTTACTTTTACGGTCATCCCGTAAAACCTAAATTGAAAATACAAACAAGAAAAACCAGAAAAATAAGACCAGCACTGGGAATCGAACCCAGGTCCTCGGCATTCCGTGCCACGTGCTATACCGCTACACCACTGCTGGACAACGGTAAAATATGGAATGCCGAAAGTTTCTCGATGAGGGCTACGGTATAGATGTCGCTAGCGTCACTGCTTAAGTGGCTAAGTAAGAAACAAACAAGCTGAGATATGTGGTGCATAGGGGAAGTTCGTGTTTGTACCGTTGTCCAGCAGTGGTGTAGCGGTATAGCACGCGGACCTGGGTTCGATTCCCAGTGCTGGTCTTATTTTTCTGGTTTTTTTTTCTGTGCATCTATATTTCAGTTTGTATTTTCAATTTATCTTCGAAATTACATTTCAAATTTATCGCGAGATTTACGGTGAATATTGAACATGAAACATGATGATTTATGGTGAAGGATAACATCGTGAGGAAACACAGAATAAAGTTGCGCCCAGCTCAAAAATTCCCAGTTATCGGTCCCGAAAGTGTGTTTGTGCTGTTTTCATCATCCCAGCCTATATACGTCCCACTGCTGGCACAGGCCTCCTCTCAGAACAAGAGGGCTTGGGCCATAGTTCCCACGCGGGCCCAGTGCGGATTGGGAACTTCGCACGCACCATTGAATCGCTTCGCTGGTTTGTGCAGGTTTCCTCACGATGTTTTCCTTCACCGCAAAGCTCGTGGTAAATTTCAAATGTAATTCCGCACATGAATTTCGAAAAACTCAGAGGTGCGAGCCGGGGTTCGAACCCACGACCCTCTGCTTGAGAGGCGATAGGTCAAACCATTAGGCCACCACGGCTTGTGCTGTTTTACAGAGTTATAATATACTAGTTACTAGACATGTTTTGATTGGGTTTTTTTTTCCATTGGGTTTCACTTTTTTATGTTACATATTTATATACTGTTTGGAATTGTTAAATTATACATTTGATATCTATATTGTAACAAATAAAAAAATAGTATTTTTTTCTTCGTGGAAGCAATTTTAGAATATTAATTTTTGATTGCATTCCAACAACTATGACAAATCAAATTATTTATATCTCACATACATTCAAACATACGCTTGAAAAACATAACCCTCCTTCGAGATGCCGGTTAAAAAACCGCCACATTTAATGAACGACAGAATAAGCTGCAGCGCACCAACCGGAAGTACCTACTTCGTCGTTAGAGATTCACTTTGTTCGAGTTTCCGGAGAAGAGAAAAGGGGCATTACTAAGTTAAATAATGAACGGTTCCTTGCCAAGATGTGATTTGATTTTAATGGCCCGCTCTATTGATTTAAAGGCTTTTAAACTGTTATGATAGGTGTTAAAACTTTTAGCCTTTGCGCATGTTGGTCATATTAATCATTTTGTCTGTCAATTACTTGATACAGAAATGTTCGGTCACTTTCTTCTATTTGTGATCCATTTGAGAAAAAAAAAGGCTAAAGACAAGGCTGTCCGCGGACCGGGAGACGAGCTGTCGGTAGGCCTCCAACAGGATTAAGATCGCGGGATCGCGGTGGATGCGGAAAGCAAAAGATCGGTCTGAGTGGAGAGACTTGGGGGAGGCCTCCAGCAGAGGACGTCTTCGGCTGACATGATGATGATGATTTGTGATGTGAAAAAAATCCTTTGAAGTCTAATTTTTCTGGGCGTTTTTCTGTAAAAATGGCCGAAAATTCTGATACAGTTGTTTAGTTATCTGGTAGAAATACAGGGACTCTAACAAATAATCTAAAACGGCATTAAAATCTAAAGGCAATTTGTAAAAAATGTGATCAGAAAAATGAGGCGGTTTGAACGCTCGAATAATCGCCCTGAATTATCATACGAATCATACAAATTGATATAAGGCCTTGAATAGACCCAAGTTATCTAATTACTGTACTGCGCGTTTAACCCTGACTCACAGAACAAAATACTTTGCTAAAATCACCAGCATACGGCTTTATAAAAGTTTACCACGGATGTTTTTTATACAAGGTCAACAAAGAGCATGCAATTTTTGGGAATTCTCATCAGAGTTTTTGGAAAATCTGTAATTTCAATTCAAATGCTAAATCTAATGTCAAAAAGCGGGCAAAGACACAGTTAAAGGTTAGTTTAAGAATAAATCCGGCTCAATAAAGCTCTTTGTCAGTTTGAAGTAAGACAAAATTTAGAACGGATATATTACGCACAATATTAGGACCGTGACAGTACAACCCATAGCGTTTAATTTAATTTAATTCAATTTATGTAAAATAATGTGTGTGATATAATGTAATGAAATGTAATAATAGAATTAATTCCTAATTAAATAAATATATTATTTATAAATATTTTATTTTTTATTTAATTTAATAAGTACTATTTTTTTTTCTCGTTTAGGTTTTTTTTAATATTTTTTTTTTTTTGCATTACTTATTATTTTTATTTTTGTATTTCGTACTTTTTCACCTTTTTGTCTCGAATAAATGGTTATTTAATATATTATTTTATCTATATTGTCATAAACGAATGTAGACTTAACTAAGATGCTACATGGCGAATAATAGGTTACCACAGTAGATACGTTACATAGTACCCACCATGCAGCATCTTAGTTAAGTCTACAATTCCTGTTAATTAAGGCTGGTTGGTTTCCTGAATAAATAAATAAATAACACTGAAATAAAAACCAGGCTTGCAAATCGCATTTGCCTTTTAGAAGCAACTCTGGATTACCTATACATCCCTGGTTTTACTCTGAATTCGCCAAATTCATATGGCAACAGAAAACCCCGAGTGTTTCGGATAATGCTTTGTTTCCCGCTTTTCCGACAGTAAGCTTTAGAAAATTATAACAACGGGTAGCTTGGGAAAAAAAACAAGATTCGATACTCTGAGCCTATTGTGTGCTACATATTGTGTGCACAGGTTCAAGGGCAGAGTAGGGATAGATAACAGAGAGATTTTCGCAAACTTTTTTACTTACGACTATCTGGGCGCAATGACCCAAAGTGGATCTTAGCCTCCAACACTAGATTACGCTTTACGATCTTGAGCCAGCTCTTGCCAGCCTTCGACCCCGAGTTCCAAAAGGTCCCTACGTCCACTGGGTCATCCCAAATACGCTCACTTCACGGATCGATCCTTTCCCTACTTTTCCACGTGCCCGAGCCAGCGGATTCTGGACACTTTTTACGTAATATAAAAATTAGTATTTCCGGCTTATCGATCCTGAGACCCTGGCCACATTAACACTCTGAACCGTAATTTCTAACCTTTGAGAGAGGTATACTCATTGGTGTGCATTGGATCGATTCCAGGGTAGGCAGTTGGTAGGCGCCGCTGCACCGCACCACCAGTAACAGAAAAAAAAACAATGCTGCCTACTTAAGATTGGTTTTTTGGAATCTTTTTGTATTTTTTATTTCAATTCCAAATTTTTACTTTTACGGTCATCCCGTAAAACCTAAATTGAAAATACAAACTGAAATATAGATGCACAGAAAAACCAGACCACTGTTGGTCAACAGTGGTGTAGCGGTATAGCACGCAGCACGGAATGCTGAGGACCTGGGTTCGATTCCCAGTGTTGGTCTTATTTTTCTGGTTTTTCTGTGCATCTATATTTCAGTTTGTATTTTCAATGCTGCCTACCCTGCAGCCTCCTCAATTCATGGCATTAGGTACCAGCCCTGAGTCAAACAAAGGCCAGGACTAAACAGGCAGATAATGTTTTAACATTTTTTTGTCTTCTAATAGCTATGGTCTTATTGTTTCATAACCTAACCAACAAAAAATTGGAAACCCCCGACTTTATCACTTCAAAGTTCAATATCTCATAAACGGCTGAACCGATTTTGATGAAACATGCCTATGAACCTTTGCTAGAAACCCTGATTTCAAATCCACCCGTTTAAGAGCTACGGTGCCACAGACAGACAGACGGACACACATAGCGGTCAAATTTATAACACCCCTCTTTTTGCGTCGGGGGTTAAAAAGCAAGCGTCGTAAACTCATGCTAGCTTGTTAAAGGGGAATATATGTTGCGCTTGTTTATTTGAGTCTGCTCGGCAGTCGCTCCGACCCTGACTGCGGTGCTTTGGATCTGTAATGAAAATGTCTGTAACAAAAAATAAATTTATTTATTATTAAATTGTAATGCAACAAATAGATGCTCTTGTTGGAGGCCTACCGACAGCTCGTCTCCCGGTCCGCGGACGCCATTCGAGAACCTTGGAGCGACGACCTGGTTAAGATCGCGGGATCGCGGTGGACTGAAAAGCACAAGACCGGTCTGAGTGGAGAGCCTTGGGGGAGGCCTATGTCCAGCAGTGGACGTCTTTCGGCTGACATGATGATGATGATGAAAAAGATTCTCCTTTACCTTAACTGAAGCCGAAACCTCCATTTTTATTTTACAGTCTATATAATTTTCATTACTCTGCGCCCAAGGTCACAGACTGTGGGTACGGCAGGTTTAAGCACGGTTTGTTTGCCAGGTATTCATGGAGCCAACGCAAGCGAAAATTTCTCGTTACTTATAATCGTACACAGCGTCCATGTTAACATGAAAAGGATTTAGGTTCTTTGAAGTTGTCGATTTACTGTCATTTAGAGCAAATGGAAAATGGACAACTCGAAATTATACGTCAATGCAGAAAAAATACAATTTCAAATACATCAACAAGGAAAATTGACCATTGACCATATACTCGAAAATTTAATCTTGTCCCATGGTAAAATTGACAAATTTGATGTTCGCCGAAAAAAAAACGACCACTTGTATTTACGTACACTCAGAAATATGACGAATTGTAAATTATGTTCCACCGGAAATTATTTGTTTTGGGCCAACATATCAAGTTATTACTTGATTTAGACAACATTCATTTATTGCTTATTTCATTTTGCTCATACTTTGTAATGGACAATATTGCATTTGGTTGTGGTTGGTTTGACAAAATTCACTTTGGATGGTTTATGGTTTTGGTACAAATTCAAAATGGTCAATTAAAGTGGACGATTTTCCATTTGCACCCTTCGGTGCAGTAAATCAATTTTTTATAACAAATTTTGTTTACAATATTCTTTTACCTACAGTACATTCAAACCATTTAATACGAGTACAGAGTGTCTCACACCATATTGGCCTTTAAATTCAAGGTTCGATTCTACTCGCATAACTAAGCTACTTTTGTTTTGTAATATTTTCAGATAACTTGATTATTATCGTTGTCTCTTGATACTTTAAATATTTTTGTCATTTATTTGACATCTCTAAGATAAACATTTACCAATGTGGTGTCAACTGAGTATTGTATTGCATACATTTAAAATTAAATTTAATCTCTCCGTACTTAAAATACGTTTCATTCTATTATCAGACCGGTGAAGGTCGATTTAGTTTCGTATCTTCTATTATAGTATGTTTTTTTTCCTTCGATTGAACTTTATAATTTATTTATTCATTGAACAACGTACAGCATTTGAGAATATTTCGGGTTTGTAGTGCACAGCGAATGTGTTTTTCGCGCACATTGTCCCTACGCACGCGAAATTATAAATTCTCTTTTCTCATCTTTGCACTTCTCAAGATTTTTTTTAACTTTCATAAACTTAATATTCATTATTTCAAATGAAACTACAGTTTCAGCTGTAAAACATAATTAAAGTGAACAATTTCTCAGAAGTTACACTCAAATTGCTTATTTAAATTAAAACGTTCAAATAACTCGAAATCAGAAATTAAACTTGAATAAGTAAGTAATTAAAATATCAGCGAGCGCATTGTGCTCGAGAGTAAGGTCACGGTTTGGTTAAGGCTTAGCGCAAAGAGTATTAGTAACAATATAGAAAAAGAGTGGCAACTCTATGGTCAAATTTGCATGTATGGTAACAAGCGCTATCTGGTAGCTAGCTGAAGAACTAAATCTGACATAACACACACATGTACATGCACGCACACAACAAGCTTAACGTCTATAAAGCCCAGTTTAGACCTGTAAGAAAATTGCGCAAGTTGCATTACATCGCGAGGCCGGAAAGCAAACGAGTTTATGGTGGTCACTTCACTTGGTCACCCAAGCGGAGCAATGTAATACAACTTTAAGAAAACAGCAAAAAACAGATAAACTTAAAAATCATCCGCGAAAGCCAGACAGCCAACATACAGCGGAAAGATGGCGGACAGACTGAATTTTTCAAGTCACGTTTGACACATTTGTCAATTTAGTGCTATTATTTTGTCGCCAGAGGCGCTGGCGTGTACGTGAAAAGGTGACGTTTTAAGTGTGCCCCACTGGCTTAGCGTTACAGTTTACTGTAATTATAGTCTGTCCCAGAATTCGAGATACTAAAATGACGTTTCATGTGTTACCTGTTTTTTGCGTCTCATAAATAGTGATGTGCCGCAACCGGTTATTACCGAAAGATTTTGTAGGTACCTATGTATGTATGTCGTAAAATATTAAGATATGAACGGATCCGTGATGTACTAAAATGTAGGGCACTTAGGACATTCTAGAAAAGGTAAAATAGGTCTAATAAAATGCGACCGTTTTCGAGATATTTCGACTTTTTATAGATGTTGATGCTTAAGTTTCAATTTCATTCTAAGTAAGTTTTACATTAACTAAATAATATGAGAATAATGAATTTTTGATTTATTATTCTATGATATGAATATCAAAATAAAAAAACGAGAAAACGCACTGATCACATCCGATGACAATACGAGTAAAGTAACGAAAATCGGTTGAATACCACTTGAATACGAAAAACATGAACAATGACGTTGTGTGATATCTGAGGGCCTACTCCGGAATTCGAAAATCAAAGTTCGTACCGTAACGTCCCTCTCACTTACGTATTAAATTAAATAGTAGTGTCAGAAAGGACGGAACGACACGAACTTCGATTTTCGAATTTCGTAGTAGCCGTGCTGGCCCTGACTACGAAATGCAAAACTCGAACTTCGTATGTTGCCGTCCCGCTGACGCTTATCTCATTCAATACGCGAGTGAAAGGGACGGTACCATACGAACTTCGTTTTTTTAGTTTTGTAGTAGCATCTGTATTATTTTTTACGTTGGCACTAAGTGATGAACACTGTATTTTTACCTGTGCTTAGATTTCATCACTTTATCGTATGATAAAGTAAAATGGAAAGTAGAATATTGAATGCATTAATGTTATTTTTGCTATCGTAAAATAAACATTTTATCGGTTATTTACGAAACCGAAATCACGGAGCAGCACTGTTCCTTTTATGCTGGCCACATTATTTTTACGTTTGACATTTCAGACTGTCATTTTAGTATCTCGAATTCTGGGACAGACCATAGATTCGTGTATTGTCAATGTGCCTGACAGCGCCGTCTACGTAATTACGTCTACGTATGATTATACGCAAATTACGTGGCTTATTGATTATTTAAAAAATGTCATCGAATGTTCAACGAGTTTTCTACAAAACCTCACTTATGATAAGACTGAAACATTTATTACTGTATTACGTAACGTGTGTAACGTATTTCCTACTATCGAAAATTTGCACTTTAACGTTAAATATTTCGCAAACAAATAAATTAATTGAAAAATTGTCTTAGCAAACCGCTAATGGTTTTAAAAGAACTATCTAACGATACCCCACACTATAGGGTTGGATGAGAAAAATAAAACACCCCACTTTACGTCTATGGGAGGTACCCTAAAAAAAGTTTTAGGAACTTTTTGTTTAACAATTTTGTCGGCATAGTTTACATAATAATATAAATTACAGCTTTGCATAGCCGCGGACGGACATACAGACAGATAGACAGACAGACAGACCGACAGACAGACAGACAGACATGGCGAAACTATAAGGGTTCCGTTTTTGCCATTTTGGCTACGGAACCCTAAAAGTAAGTACCTAAGGATAATAAAACTTTGCACACAAGTCTGATGCAAAATCTACTTGTAATGTACACAAATTGCAAAATCTACTTTTATTGTACGGTATACATTACAAGTAGATTTTAACCATTTTCAGAATTCGGATTACATAATATAAGATTTGGAATGATTTTTGAAAAAGCAGCCACGTAAATTAGGCTATACAAAGAAAAAAATTGCAAATTGAAACATTACTCTGTGATTTTAAAGGGGCTTCACAACCCATTGATTAATTTTATTTGACGGATAAATGTGATGCCGTCTCCGTCTATTTGAACAAAACAAACAGAGACGGTATCACATTTATCCGTCACATAAATTTAATCAATGGACGAAACCGCTGTCAGCTTATACTTAGCCCTATGCCAAGATGCATTGGGAGCATGCCACGCTTCGCTACCCCCTTTGACGGGAATACCACATAACTACTGCCTTTGTGGAGTAATTTAAGACAAGGGATAACGCAAGCCATATGTTACTAGTGGATGCAGAGTTATAATTTGATGACGTTTCAAAGACGTATGACTTCAAATATCGATTTTTAAAATTGAGTGTAAAACTCACGGTACGTACGATCAGCATCGAAAGTAGCAGCACACTTTTGTACTTTGTCGTTTTACATTTTACAGCAACGTACTTAACACCATACAAATTCGACAAAATGTTAAAGCGAATAAGTAAAAAAAGTTATTTATTCATTTATTCATTCATTGCATATCACATACATAGCAGTTGTTACAATTCGGTATAGTCACATGTGACGCCCTGCAAGGGCACAGCAATATGAAGTAAAAAAAACGTGTTTATTTAAAAATACAGTGTTCGATACAGCGCCATCTATAGTTCATCTGCTGAACTAGATAGCTTGCTAATTAATCAAAATGATCGATGCCCGTTGACATTCATCAACCTCAGAAGTTACAAAATAAAACACAAAATGTGGTGGCGCTAGTATCGCGCATCAATATGAATAAGGTTTTTAAGTTTGTTTGTCACTGTTCCATTGCAATCGGCTTCGGAGTAAAAAGTCCAAAAAATCAACCGGTCTCTCATTTCGGGCACCCAACTTTACATACAGTGCTTGACAAGTGATTTACTACTTTTGACGGTGACTGTACACAGTCATCAGCACCAATTTCTTACACAACAAAGCAAGCATAGTTGTCATAGCATTCTAGGGCCGATATTTTTGCACGCTCCACTGTGTCAGCTATTAGTGCGTTGCCTGTGTGCCACTAATTTCACTGATTGATTTATTGGAAGCTGTATAGCGCCTGCATACAGCTGATTAAATGTAATCGTATAATATTCCATCATACTACTATTATAAATGAAAAAGTTTGAAAAGATATTTGTTACTTAATCATCATACCTGGGATAGCTCGGGGCAACTTCTAGGGATTTGATATCGATAAAAAGATGTCGATATAATAAATTATGACACCGTGAAAAAAGTAAACAGTTTTAAAAAGGTGAGGAAATTTCAATAACCAACATGAATGAGGAATTGGCTTTGGGTCATTATAAATATTTGAAGAACGCCCCGTTGACCACTGTGGACGTTGAGAAAACGTTTAGCAGTTTAAAGTGGATATTTTCATCTAGACGGCAATCATTAATACCGACGAATATGGCAAAATATTAGTTGTATTATGAAAACTATTTTTTTTTTAAAAATGCGGAACAAATAAGTAATATTTATTTATGTAGACATTAAGATGTTGGCAGTAACATCGATATGTTTTTTGTCGATAAAATATTTTGCTACATCTCTTTTGTATAGATGCCCCGAGTTATGCCAGGTGTGTTAATACGTCTAAAGTGAATTAGACGACATTGGGTATGGAGGTCGTTTAGTTATAGATTCTAACTCAAGTCAAAGTCCAAATATCTTTATTCAGTGGTTTGGTAAAATATCTATTGAGAAGAACTTGGCTAGAAATTTAGAGAGTAATTATTCAAATAATGTAATGCATAACAAAATTTGTTTAAGAAAAAAACAACCCCATTTGTTGGTCGTCAACATAAAAGAAAGTGGGGTGAAACATTAACGTTTTCATCAAAACCCCGGACGCGTCAGTTATCAAAACAAAACCGCTGACTAATGATAAAAAGAGTAACCCTAAATTCGTCAGCGATAAATAAAGGCAGAACATTATCTTAGGGATGGGAATGGTCGTGATAGGTTTGAGAATGAATGTCAGCTACCAGCTCATATCTGACGCAGTCAACAAAATATCTGATACGAATCTATTTTGGGGACGGTAGGACGGTGTCAGATATTTTTGCACGCTCTGCTGTGGCAGACATTAATGTAGGTGACTTTACACCGGATATCTCACTTACTTATCGTTCGATTGTTTAGAATCTATCCAAGATTTTACAGGCTTTTATTTAACTTGCAATGTATGTATGTACCTATGTATGTGCGGGTCAAATCTTGCAAGTTGAATTTGATCCACTTCCACTGTTGGATCGACTTGAAATTTGGCATACTTATGTAAATCTGGTGACAATACAATAATCTGGTACTGACATCCTGATGGTCTAAAATTGTTGACAAAAAACTTATTTACTGAATGGAAACCAGATTCCCTTTGAGAGCTTAGATTTATATCCTACCGACTGCGCCAACTGTTCTGTACTGGGAAAGAAGTAAAAGATAGACTTGCTTCCAAGGCACCTTGACAACAACTTACAAATAAACTGACATGCCTTCATTCCGCTGATCAAAAGTCTATCTGTATAAATATACTCGTGCTGCAGTTTACGAGAATGTAGTGCTTCACGAGTGACAGTGAGGTAAGCGCGTGACTTAATCTCGGATAGATTTAAAATTATCGGACGATTGTACGTCAGTAATCTGATGTAGGTATATAGTGTCCGAATCTCACAGTTGTTTCCTTTACACAATTTAGGTACTCGTAAATCATATCTAAATCAGATATAGATTTGATCCTAAAAAGTCATACCAAAAACGCTACACGAATTTGAAACACTCAGAATAGTAGACATTTTCAAGGTAGGTACTAATGTCAATTGATTCTACATCATTTTGTGTGTCGTATTTTTAAGGGGATGCTGTACGTAACCATCTTCTGTCATAAATGCTTCGTTTTAAACTTTAGTGGTTAGAGATCCTGATTCCGTAAAATACTCTGCTATGACTGCTTTGTTTATGTAACTTTTTCATTATTGTGATATTTTCCTCGGCCCTTTCAGCTACTCTCCTATTTGTTTGTGTAGTCTTTTCAATAATATCTATCTGTGAGTATGAGTATTATTTCGGTCCGACTGAGTATGATTCCTTCGCAGCACTACAAACCCTTTTCGTTCAGTTTACATTTTAATGCAAAGCATTAGCCTAATAGCACAGCTAACGACGGATACTTTGGACGTTTTTTGCGCCTATTCTTTTTATGAAATTTTGCTGACCATGCTTGCGGTAAAATTTTATCGAATCATAATTATTTTAGATTTTTTTAAGCCTTTTTGGCAATTCTGATTGATACGAGGACTGTAATCGTACCTATCTCGCCAATTTAGAACCATGCTAGATACGAGATTGGTATGTCTGTATGCGGCATGGAATTGTCGCCACTGCATGACGGTAAGAAAACAACTTAGCTTTCATCATCCCAGCCTATAAGTATACGTCCCACTGCTGGGCACAGGCCTCCTCTCAGAACAAGAGGGATTGGGCCATAGTTCCCACGCGGGCCCAGTGCGGATTGGGAACTACTACTTAGCTTAGCTACTACTAATTAGCTTTCATGCCGTCGGCAAATAACCAGCTACAGGTGAAAATTATGGCGGCGCCCAATTGCGAATTTTCTTTCATAGATCTTGCGTGCTACTAAACTCTTCGCTCGTACCATCAGCCTTGTCTTGTCAACCGGTCCTAACTTATTATTGCGAGTTAACCCACCGATCTTATAAATGCAAAAGTTTGTAATCTGTTTATTTGTTACCTCTTCACGTCTATACCGCTAAACCCATATAAATGAAATTCGGTATATAGATATGAGTATGTAGTTTGGGTACCGGGGAAGAACAAAGGATAGTCTTTTTCCCGGAAAATTGCATAGTTCCCGCGGGATAGCGATAAACGAATACTACGCGGACGGAGTCGCGGGCAACAGCTAGTGATTTTATAAATAATTTTTCACGAGAGCTTCATAATAGATACTAATATAGATAAAAAACTTTATTTCCACGACACATACACGGTTTAGTTAATAACAAACAATTGTAAAGTAACATAAAAATTATCATGTTGATTAATGACTTAATAACAAACATGCAACAGTTCCGAAAGTTAAATAAAATGATAAACATTGATTAATTTATCAATTTAAGAGAGCCATGTGATGATGTGGAGAATAGGAGCTGACTCAGCATGTACTGCGGTTATGGGTGGCCACAGAGCTGATATTCTATCAGAGACCTGAGATAGTGCCAACGTGCTTCCGAATAAGTTTTATTTTGCCACATACCAAACGTTCAAATTTAAAAGAATTTATTTCGAATGTGAACTCTAGATATTAGGAGAAGAATGAATAGAAAAGAATCTATGCGGAATGTCAAACCAAAAATTAAAATAGTGATAAACACACCCACATTATTTTATTTAGAAGCGAGGAAGGTTCAGGACGTTTGTATTTGACGCGTTAGCAGATGACTTTTATATTTGATGCGAAAAGTTTGTCTTGATTTAATATTCCTTATGGGTGGAGGTATATTGTTACAGCATTTTGTTGCTTAATATATAATCATCATCATCATCATCACCTTAAAATAATCATACTGAATTTGTATTTCCATTATTTATACCAATGGAACAGAAGTAGACGCTATTGTCAAAAAGAATGCGCCATAAGAAACCTGGCTAATAGTTTTTTTTTTTCAAATTAACTTTTGTAACTAAGAACGTTTAGTATGTTAGGTATAACCTTGACAAAGTTCTGTCATTTCGTTACTAATCTGATAACGGTACTGAGGACACCCAGATCTGGGCAAATCCCAATAATCCGGATCCGGGCAACAAGGATAAAGCAACACAAAGAGGGATTATGCCCTAGTCAACTAGTTATGGTAATTTAGGTTCATTTAAATATTAGGACCTAAATACACAGCTGTGACGTCAAATTAACGTCTGGTATTCATGGTCTTGTAATGCATTAATGGACTGCCTAAATTTGACCGTTATCTTGTAAGCTGCGGTAGGCTCCTGTTTGACGTACGGCCTCTCAAGTAAAGGGTTGTGGGTTCAAATCCAGACTTGTGAAAGAGTTGACCCTTAGATTGAACTAATAGCACGCAACGAACCGATGTAAGATAATGTAAATAAACATAAGCGCCTGATATATAGCAAATGTTGTAGAAAGATAAATATGACTTAAAATCTCATGAGACGTGATGATAAAATTAATAATAACTCACAATAATAAGCCAGATACGGTCCGACTAGTTTCGATCGTTTCTGAAGGTCTTTTTCGTTATTTGATCGTTCTTGGCTTATTATCGTGAGTTGAACCATTAATTGAATTAAGATAATTATGGTTTTATTAATTAAACTATTAAATAATGTATACATATTATAAAAAATAACTATTTATAAACAAAAAACACTTTGCACCCTCGCGACTTAGCTCGCGCGGATAGCTAGGTCTATGCAACAAATGTGTGTTCATGCAGCTCCTCCACCTCTACATTGTAAGAACACGCACAAATCTCATATACCCAACTATCACCACCACCACACTACACGTTTCGAACTCAACCAGAGTTCATCCTCAGAGCAACACAACTGGGGGCCTACCATGTTCTTTACATAAACGATCCAAACGCAGAGCAGTTCAATTTAGGCACCTAAACTGAATCGTCGAAATTGGTACCACGACGTTTATTTCTCAGAGCCGAGTCTCAGTGGTTTACAAGTGAATGAAAGACCGATATTGTCTCTGGTCCGAAACTGAAACGCTAAGACGCGAAAGGGATGCCGCTATATGCAAACCAAATATTGTATACTTAAACCTCTTTATTTTGAAAAACCATAACTCTATGTCATTCCGTGTTCTTAGCAACCGTTGTGTTGATTACAAATGAAATGTTTACGCTGTCACTAATCCACGAGTCTCTTTTCTCACTGAAAAAATATTTTTATGAATGAGGAGTTAAGAAGAATGTCGTGAGTACCAATGAAAAGTTATAAAACTTGAATAAAAGTTTAAAATTTCTTGAAATTCATTAGTTGAAAAAAAGCGATCCAAAATAATTGTCAGAATGAGTAACTTATACTGAATCGCTAAATTTGACACTGAAGCGATTCAATTCCCACTCAAGTTAAGCGTCATGGTACGAAAACCGCTTGATGTGAGTGAATGAAAATGTCTGTATCGCTGTCGCTGAACCGTGCTTGAACTGAATCGCAAAAGTAACGTCGTGGTACGAAATAGCGATGCAGTTCAGTTTAGAGCCTAAACTGAATCGTATTAAGAGAACGTGGTAGGCCCCCTGTTCACTTTGACATGAGAATATGAATGTTTGTTTGGGAATTTAGTAAAATTCCGAGTTCAATTTAATTTCGGGATTTAATGATTTCGCGTGCAAAGCCGCGGGTAGACACTTGTAGTCAATTAAAAACGAATCTATTTAAACACATTGAATCCACTAAGGCTTTGGCAAAAACGAAATGCGTAAATAAGATTCGGGCAGCTATTAATTGTTAAACAACAAAATCAAGATTTAATTAAGCTGTGTTCAAGACTCCTGGTTCATGTTAACAATTAACATAATTAAAACATTCGGTACCTTTGATGGCTTAACTTGACGGAAATTCACAAATTGGGCCGTTCCAAATTAAGCCGTTTAGAAGTTATTTAAATACAGTTAACTTGATATGATTTAATGCCACCTTTATGTACTTGAGACGACCATTTTATTTTAATGATATTTTCATCACACTGGCCCGTAAACAGTGTCGTAACATGCAGGCTACCTTGGTTGCAACCCCCAAATAAAACCCTCGACCTTAATGTGCTTGTCATGAAACCCGTGGTCGGTAAATGAGTCAATGCTCGTACTGATACACACACACGCCACCACCACCCACACGCACACGCACGTCAGGCGCATGCTGCGGGAGCGGCGCTGCCAAGAGCGCAGCCTAAGGTATCGGCAAAAACTATTCGGAAGAATTATATTTTTTCTTTTACAAATATAAAATTTTACTCGCAAATGTGATGAAAAACATCGACTCATTAAAGCCCTTAGTCTTCGACTTCGGGCTTCTAATAGACTCTCGTTCGTAATTCCTTATTTACCGCCCTTAAGACACAATGTACTATTTATCTAATATCATCTCAGCGTTTCCACCGATAATGTGCGAGGATGTGTTGCGAGGGATGTGTTTGGCATTAACCAATAGAAACGCTTCATTTACCTCGCCTCGCTCCGCTCAGCTGTTTCCACCAGAGATGTGCTGTGCGAGGCGAGGTAAATGAAACGTTTCTATTGGTTAGAATAACCTAACCAAAAAAAAATAAGAAAACCCCCGACTTTGTCACTTCACAGTTCAATATCTCAAAAACGGCTAAACCGATTTTGATAAAACATGTCTAAGAACCAACGCTACAAAATTTGCTTTCAAATAAAAGAAACCTCATTCAAATCGGTCCACTCGCTTAAGAGCTACGGTGCGACAGACAGACAGAGAGCCACACAGACACACATAACGGTCAAACTTATAACACCCCTCTTTTTGCGACGGGGGTTAAAAACATTTCTCGCAACACATCCTCTCACATTATTGGTGGAAAGCAGTTTAAAACCGGTGCGAAAGTGCGATTCCTCGGCTGCTTAGCTATTCCCGACAACATTAGCGGTCGGAACAAGCGTATACTAAAGACGAAAGTTTGTGAGTATGCGTGTCTGTGTCTGTATGTTTGTAACTCCTTCACGCTAAAACGGCTTGACGGATTTGATTGAAATTTGTTAAATAGATAGCTCGAGATCCAGAATAACACATAGACTCCTTTTTACCTCGATATTCCTAAGGAGTTCATGTATATTCGTAAAGTTTTAACTAAAATTCCGCGCCGTCAATCGCATTCAGTCGTGGCCATCTTATACAAAAGACTTAAAAAGTGCCGCGGAGAACATTATTTCGTACGTAAGGGAAGTTTATTTTATTCGAAGGGGCGTGTGAAATCCGATAAGAGCTCATTTAAATAGGAGAGAGATTTAGAATTAGCATAACAGGGCTTTTAGGGACATGCGGAGGGCTACCCGGAAACGCAATTCATATTTTCTCGAGTATGTTCAAGTTCTGGTTTTAATGATAAAGAAGGTTAATAATGGCGGTGAATGTAGGATTTTATTTCCTCTTTGTCCGAGTTTGAATTCGGCTATCTACATACCATATTTATTTTATTACCCTGGGAAGTTCCAATAAATTACATCGTGGTTTTAATTCATTGACGTTTATTGACATTTAAAACAATCATTATCACATTTTCACTCAAGGTCAAGGTCAAAATCCAGTGGCTGATATTTTAAGATTTTACACCGTTCCCATGGGAATATCTGGATTTATTTATTTATTCCTCTTAATGGCGGCCAAGGCTTGGGCCAATGTCAGTTAAATTAAAGATAAATATATTCTTCTTATGCATGTTGTACGGTGATTGTAGTTTTTGCAACTTGATAGCAAAATTCCAGAAACCACGAGGAGACCACTTGCGCATTAAAAAATGTCAGACACGAGAGCAAATATAGAATTTTGTGATCACTGTTCACTGTTAAGGGTTAATCGCCGCATAAAAAACACATCAAAATTATACTCAACTAGCCAAAGAAGCAGAAATACCAAAATTAGATATCGTCTACATCCGCCATGTTCGAATGCTACAAATAGAATCGAATATCTGGATAAAAAGTAGCCAATCGTCGCTGATACTGCCTACAAAAATAGCAAACTTTAGATTTCGCGGCTGGTATAATATACCCACAAAGAGACATTTAAATTATTTTAAAGCTCTTCTGTAAAAAAATGTAGTCAGATACGCGACATAGCCATTGTTGATTACGCGGCAATTTGAATCTATGTGTTATTCAGATGTATGAGCTATAATCACTGTAAACTTTCTTTAAAATCCATCCAGTGCTGTTTGCATGAAAGAGTGACAAAGATCCATACGACACATGGTATTAAATACTTTCGCGTTAGGAGACATTAGTGATATAGTGATATTAAAGGGATTAAATGAGATATTTTATCATATTTGTGATATTTCTACTTTTATTAACTAGCGGAGCGGAGAAAGCTGTGGTGGCCTAGTGGTTTGACCTATCGCCTCTCATTCTCAAGCAGAGGGCCGTGGGTTAATACCCCGGCTCGCACTTCTGAGTTTATCAAAAATTCATGTGAGGAATTACATTTGAAATTTACCACGAGCTTTGCGGCGAAGGAAAACATCGCGAGGAAACCTGCACAAACCTGCGAAGGGAACTATGGCCCAAGCTTTCTTGTTCTGAGAGGAGGCTTGTGCCCAGCAGTGGGACGTATATAGGCTGGGATGACTAGCGGAGTGCATTATCTCTTAACGCAGATGTAGAAACCCCCTAAATATTACAGCTCCTAATGCGCGAACGATCAAACAAAATGTCGCGTGAACGCAACGTCGCAAATTTAGTAGTTCTGGACAGGTCGTGGACATACTGGAGACATCTCGTAATGCTCGGGTGAGCGACAGGATGTGTCATTGTGTCCCATTATTTAGGAAATTAAACATTTTAACACTGCCGTGTTAAATATAATGACCCGGATAACTCACGTCTTAAATCGAGTTTAGCTCGACTTGTTTCGGGCTAATCCGTAGCCCTTCGTCAAAGTCAAAGTCAAAGTCAAAATATCTTTATTCAATTTACTATAACAACACTATGAATGTCAAAAAAAAAATCTACCACCGGTTCGGAAAAACCTCTGCTGAGAAAGAATCCGGCAAGAAACTCAACGAGGTATATATTTTTTTTAAAACGATTTACAATATTATTAAATGATATGTATACATCACAAGTATTTAACACAACTTTATTTTTAACACAGTAGGTTCGCTATTTGAAAGGATCGCTAATGCGGAATCGGAATTATTTCCAAATATCTCCTGTCCATGATATAATCATTAACTTTATAATACGCCTTTGATATTAATGTCTTCTTGACAATAGATCTGAATTTTGTATCCGTTTCATTTATAATATTTTTTGGAATTTTATTATAAAAACGTATGCAATTTTCCCCAGAAAAAGACTTTTTGGTTTTAGCCAGCCTGTAAGAT
>NC_133494.1:18346254-18362609 GCF_025370935.1 Choristoneura fumiferana | reverse complement strand
TCGGAATAACGTTAAGAGAATGGTGATTGGTTTTCGTTATAGATTAGACTCTTAGGATTCCGTAGTCTTTACCAAGAACCCTTATAGTGTCAAAGTCAAAGTCAATGTCAAAGTCAAAGTCAAAATATCTTTATTCAATTTAGGCTATAACAAGCACTTATGAATGTCAATAAAAAATCTACCACCGGTTCGGAAAAACCTCTGCTGAGAAGAATCCGGCAAGAAGCTCAACGAGGCATATATATTTTTTTTTTAAAACAGGTTTACAATATTATTAAATGATATGTATATATCACAAGTATTTAACACAACTTTTCTTTTAAACACAGTAGGTTCGCTATTTGAAGTGTCGCCAGTTCTGCCGTGTAATGATAAAACACTATACTGATTTTCTACCAACATTGAAAAACTTCATTGAAATTTACACTGTAAGTCATAAAACGTAGGATTCTGATTCGACTAAACACTGTATCTCCTCCAGATACCGTGTTTTGCCAAAAAAACTCACCTTTTTCTCAGCCAGTACCAATAATCAGCCACCAAATATGTGGTCTACCACCCTAAAGTTGATAATCGTTTGCATGTCACAATAATATCATTAGACGTGTCTGTCAATCAACTTGAAAGTTCGACTTTAGCGACATATTCATTTGATAGGAACTTGTTTAAAAATTGATAGACCACTTACTTATGTATTTGGCTGATGGTACCTAAGTTACAGTGTTTTGTCGTAAGAATCACACGCTAAATTTGGAGTGAGTGTTTTGATTTGTAAAGTCGTTTTTCTTAATATTTAACGTGTTTTTCCTTGAAAATGCATGAAAAAGTATAAATCTTATGTTTCTTTGGCCACAATTACTAGCATATTATTTGTAATTTATCCAAATCGGATGAATATTCACGGGTCTGTGGCCAATTACAGAAGAAAACAGTTTTTTGTGATTTCTGAAAAGTAGGTTTTTTTAGATACAGTGTTTTGTGATGACACCATTATTAGATTATAACATTATTTGTATAAAAAAGTACTGAAATAGCCTGAAAATTAATATACATAATTTCAACTTAATCGAATACCAAGAAGTGGTCGAAAAACATTTTTTTTTTAATTCAAAAGAATATTTACAGGGCTGTTTATATAGTTAAGCTACCTCAATTCATCATCATCTCAGCCTATATGAAAGGGGAAAGGGCTTGGACCGTAGTTCCGACGTGGGCCCAGTGCGGATTGGGAACTTCACACATACCATTACAATTTATAGGTTCTACAGTTTTCCTCACGATGTTTCCTTCGCCGTTAAGCTCGTGGTAAATTTCAAATGTAATTTCGCACATGAATTTCGAAAAACTCAGAGGTGCGAGGCTAGATTTGGAACTGCGATGGAGTTGCTAAAATATTTTCGATTATTTTAAAATACTCTGTATACATTATAATAATATACTTAAAAAAAGCTTTTGAACTTCAACCTACCGTAAAATTCACTCATATTCATATTAATTGATATTCTAAGGGGCTCACGTTTTAAATCGAACACGTCACGTCACTCACGTCATGTCACGTGGAGGCACGTCTTATGTGCGCGTGTTGCGGCAGCCGCCGAGTCGTGTTGCTCCTAGGAAGAAGGGCTACGAATTAGCCTGAAACATGTCGAGCTAAACTCGATTTAAGACGCAAGTTATCCGTTACAATATCATTTAAAAGAAAGCGTGTAAAAATATTAATAACCTGTTTTTTCCTCGTAATTTCGCTTCGTCTCGTAACGTTCTTGCAAACAATTAGTTACACCCGACAAGTTGACTTGACAAAAAGAAATTTCTTCTAACTCAAATTAACTTTCGCAAGTCTTTGAAAAGTTACAAAATGGTCCTTAAAATACGTGTTTTCGTGAGTTTATATTTTTACAAGCTTTTATTTAATTTGAATGGAGACGTAAATAAATTCACACGATAGACCAGTATGATCCGGTCATAATTGCCGGAAACGACGCGTGAATCTTAAAGATCTTTTTTTAAGGAAACAGGTATCCTAACCATACCGTCGCTTTATGTTTTTAAAATAATCATCCATGTATGTTAGGAAGAACATTATGTGGTTTTCCCACTAACGTCGCCAAAGGCTACTAGAAACACAGGGAAGCTTAAAGTTCCATCTTACAGACTGGCTAAAACCACAAAATCGTTTCTGGGAAATAAAATTAATAATTATATCATGGACGGACAGAGATATTTGGAAATAATTCCGATCCGCATTGGTGATCCCTTAAATAGCGAGTCTACTGTGTTAAAAAATGAAATAATGTTAAATAATTGTGATGTATAGATATATTATTTAATAATATTGTAAATCTGTTTAAAAAATATATAATACTTCGTTGAGTTTCTTGCCGGATTCTTGTCAACACAGGTTTTTCGAACCAGTGGTAGATTTTTTTTATCATACATAAGTGCTTGTTATAGCTTAAATTGAATAAAGATATTTTGAGTTGACTTTGACTTTGAAAAGAGTGGCTGAGGAAGCACAAGACCAAGACAAATGGCGAGCACGGCTGGTGGCCTACTCCCAGTATGGTGACACGGGTTGAAGATTTAACTTGCAACGTTAGAATGTATGAAACTAATTTTAACCACTTTCTAGTGTCCAATTGTACTGAAACTTGGCATACTTATCTAAGTGACATTATACATATAAATCTGCTAGTGAAATTCTGTTTTTTTATTATGAGAGGGAGGCAAACGAGCAAGGGGACATCTGATGGGAAATTATCACCACTGCCCCTGGTACCATTGTTCGTTTGCCATCCAGTTGAAAAAAAAACCGACCAAGAGCATGGCGGACACACCCGAAATGGGGCTCCGTAGCCATTACGAAAAAATTAAGTAATATTTTTCTAAGGATTTCGTATTTTATACGGAATCTTCCAAATTTAGGTATATTTTATACCTTAGGCTGCTATTTACTCTTAAACTACTAATAATTCTCAAGAAAACTTAGCCGTTATTGTTTTCCTTGAAAGTCTGATATACTTACTACCATCCTGAATTTTTTTGAAATTTTTCCATTCACTAGATTTTAGAAGGGGGGACGCTTGATTTTAATGAAAATTTGCACTTTCAAGTTGAATATTTCGCAAAAAAATCGCTGAATCGAAAATCGTCTTAGCAAACCCCTAATGGTTTTTTAAAGACCTATCTAACGATACCCCACACTATAGGGTTGGATGAGAAAAAAAATCACCCCCACTTTACTTTGCCATTTAGGCTCCGGAACCCTAAAAAAGCGATTGTAGTATGGACTTGAAACTGTGTACGCTCGGTTGCCTAAATTAAATATGTATCCACTCTTTCATATTATTTGTATTGAAAAGTGGATACTTATGTTAGGGCTCTGTGCTAAAGTAGTTTAGATTAACAGATATTTTATAAAATGTGATCCATCCCTCATAGGAACTTAGGAACAGATTCGCGTAGGAAAAATATTGATTGCCTCTAGTCTTGCTTTTTACAATCAAAACACAGCATTACTTTTTAATTTGTATACTTTGTATTTGTTTACTTTTTAATATGCACAAATAACTAGTATGGAAATTGCTCGAAGCTAATTTTTACAAAGTATTTTTAGTAGGTATACGTATTATCGGACATGTCAGCCGCATGCACCCGGACCGATGGGCACGGATCGCAACCGAATGGATCCGAGGGATGGGCATAGGAGCAGAGGCAGACCCAAGAGGAGATGGCGGGACGACCTGAGCGCTTTTTCAGCTCGATTGCAGGTGCATGCCCAGGACAGGGAAGAGTGGCGGAGAGAAAGGGGAGGCCTTTGCCCAGCAGTGGGACATAAAACAGGCTACATAAAAAAAAAAAAAAAAATACGTATTATCAATTTAACTAACAAAGTTAACTCAATCAGTGTATACAGGTGGCCCATTTATAACGGTCAGTATGGGAAAGTCTGAAACTATACGACATACGAAAATTTCTTCTTAGGAACCATAACATCGATTTTAATAACAAGAAAAAACTGCATTCATGCATTTAAAAAAAACCTATACTCAGCTCGGGAATCGAAACCGGTTGTTTTGAAAAAAAAACTTACACTATTTCTATTTAGATATCGATTGTGTACGTCTTAAGAAGTAAATGTGTCCATGAAACATTATGTCTATAATGAATAAAATGCATTTCTTTCACATACTTTAATTTTAGTAGGTGTTCGAAGTTTTTTTTTTTTCAAAACAACCGGGTTCGATTCCCGAGCTTAGTACAGGTTTTTTTTAATGCATGAATGCAGTTTTTCTTGTTATTAAAATCGATGTCATGGTTCCTAAGAAAAAAAATTCGTATGTCGTATAGTTTCAATTTCCCATACTGACCGATATAAATGGGCCACCCTGTTTAGCTTTGAAGATATAATTAAAAACTTTCAGATAAGAAAAGATAAGTCGAGTGCCTTCTTTTATTTTTGACGTGAAAAATTGCTTGCCTGAGTTCGTAATGAGTTTTGTTACTTTTTAGGATTCCTTAGCCAACAGGTAAGCATCATAATGATAAAAAATCATAATATTTACATCTAAAATATCAACACAAGTCAAAAATCGAAATACCAAAAAAAAACAAATTTTCTAAAGCCTAAACCTTGTTATTATTTTCAAATTACTCTTAGAACGAAATTCCGAACACGATAGAATTTTTATCAAACGTGGCTAAGAACCATCGCAAGAAAAATTAGCTTTCAATTTAAAAAAAAACCGGCCAAGTGCGAGTCCGACTCGCGCACCGAGGGTTCCGTACAAATATTTTTTTTTTTATGATGTAACTAAAAATTTATGCTTTTCGCAATTTTTCCTTTATCTGTGCTATAAGACGTTACTTCGTGACAATTTTCAAAATTCTGAGTTTACTGGAAGTACCCTGTAGGTTTTGATTTCCTTGCGAGTTTCGAAAATTTGCGGCATAAACGGCTGTATCTTTTGATTGCGTTGGCTCAGAAGTTTGATTTTTTCACAGCTCCAAGAGACAGGAAACCTGAGTATTGGATATAAATTTACGCGTTTCTGAGTAAAAGGACAGACGGACGGGCGGACAAAAAAGTGATCCTATAAGGGTACCGTTTTTTCCTTTCGAGGTACGGAACCTTAAAACCCGCTTAGAAATCTATTTATCCGTTGTTTGAGAGCTACGCAGCCACAGATAGACCTTGGCGTGAATTTTTTTTTAAATAAAATCATGTCAATACCTATGAAGCTGCAGTTTAATTCCACGCGTCCAAAACAGACCATCTCAACAAAAGCAAAGGTGTCGAATGAACCCAAGCGGATGGAACAAAATGAACACGTCCAATTTGCTACAAACCCACTTCAGTAACCTTCAAATAGGATCCTTACTCAAACAGAATTAAGTTGGAAATGGAACATGTATTGAATGGAGAGGAGATGCCACCTTTTGATTGGCAAGTCCTTAACTAGGGTTGCCACTCGACTATCCACAGGGATCAAAGGGTTATAATTGGTTCGATCGGTGACAAAGGCAATGGTCGACAACCCTAGTGAAATTGAGGAGGATAACTTTATTAGGTGTGAGGACTAATTACGTGCTATAGGACGACCGGTTAGCCCAGCGGTTAGAGAACCTGACTGTGAAGCTTGAGGCCTTGGGTTCGATCCTCGGTCGAAGCAGATATTTGTAGGAATAATTAGTGTTTATTCTCGAGTCTCGGACGTTTAATATGCAGTGCGAACGAACTTTGCTCGGGCTAAAACTCGTTAATAAGCGTTTTCACAGAGATGAGATCAATTATAAATTCGAAAGTGTGTGTGTTTGTATGTTTGTCCGCCTTTCACGTCGAAACGGAGCGACGGATCGACATGATTTTTGGCATAGAGATAGTTTATGGGCCTGAGAGTGACATAGGCTACTTTTTATCCCGGAAAAATGCACAGTTCCCGAGGGATGGCTTTTCAAACATGACGTTAAAGTGACAAGGTACAAAAGTGATCACTTATTTATAACGTTGACTGTACAAGCTTTGCTTAGTTTGGGACTAGGTCGATTGGTGTCAAGTGTCCCGTGATATTTACGTAATTTTATTTATTATTATACAAATATCTAATCTGATTAGAAATGAATATCGCCAAGCTGTATTGTGGCTAGCGTAGGTAGACTAAATGAAACACTTACTCATGGTCTCACACCTCGAAACATAGGTATAGATAAACCCAGGCATATTTTTTTTCATCTGTACGGCTGTCTGTTGGGATTTTTATCTCAGGGTGGATAATATTAATTTCAAACATGGGGGTCTTAATACGACTATGTACCATTCCCCTTGGTCCGTGGGGTCCTAGCACTTTAAAACTTTTTATAGAAATTTCGATAAGTTTAGCAGACGTCACAGGTAACCGAAAATCTGGCAGCTTCCTCGGACAAAGAATTAGCATTCAAAGAGGAAACGCTGCCAGCATCTTCGGGACCTTACCAAAGGGGTGCTCTTTAAGTGATTTGTTTTAGTTTTGGTTTCAGGTTTTATTTTATTTTATGTAAATTTTTTTTTTTTTTATTCGACTGGATGGCAAACGAGCAAGTGGGTCTCCTGATGGTAAGAGATCACCACCGCCCATAGACAACTGCAACACCAGGGTATTGCAAATGCGTTGCCAACCTAGAGGCCTAAGATGGAATACCTCAAGTGCCAGTTATTTCACCGGCTGTCTTACTCTCCACGCCGAAACACAACAGTGCAAGCAAGCACTGCTGCTTCACGCAGGATTAGCGAGCAAGATGGTGGTAGCAATCCGGGCGGACCTTGCACAAGGTCCTACCACCTGCAAATATATGTAAGTATTTCAAGTTTAGGATAGGTAGTTTTATTAATTTAATGCTTATTGATATTATTCGAAATAAGTTTTAGTTTTTCTTCTAAGTCAGTACACTTTTGACAGACTGGTTGTGCTCGTCAGTTAAGGACCAGTTCTTGGAGAATATTTTGGTGGTTTTTCCTTGATTTCCACATCGCAGTGATAGCGTCCGGTTATTATATATATATATATATATATATATATATATATATATAATTTGTTATTCATTTTTTATAACTCAAAAACTCAAAAGCCAGATCTAATAGTAATGCGAGAGAAACTGTGGGCAAAGGCTAGTATTAAATAATCAATTCTTTACAAATAGCATAAAGCAAAGTATCATTATATCCAGTTCAGTTACATCTATTATTTTGTTTACTCCCTCAACAACTTGAGGCAGTGTTTACATTTCATTACGTGGTCAGCCGTGGTGGCCTAGTGGTTTGACCTATCGCCTCTGAAGCAGAGGGTCGTGGGTTCAAACCCAGGCTCGCATCTCTGAGTTTTTCGAAATTCATGTGCGGAATTACATTTGAAATTTACCACGAGCTTTGCGGTGAAGGAAAACATCGTGAGGAAAACTGTACACACCTGCGAAGCGATTCAATGGTGCGTGCGAAGTTCCCAATCCGCACTGGGCCCGCGTGGGAACTATGACCCAAGCCCTCTTGATCTGAGAGGAAGCCTGTGCCCAGCAGGCTGGGATGATGATGATGATGATGACGTAATCAGAATCATTTTGTTGACAGTATTAAGCATTAGGTAGTTAGCTAAGTACCTGAACTCGAACTCTAATTAACATGTAAATGATTGATCAGATTAGAAGTTACTTTGCGGAGTTTCATGTCAAAAATAAGTACAATATATTGTTACTTACAGTGTTACCTACGGTGTTTCTTTTTATTTCCATCATCTTGCATTTATATATAATGGCTCAATTCATTCATAAATACTATCTGGTTAAACTAAGCATTTTGTTAAAATTAAAAAAATATTTAAAAGTCATAATGAAAAAATTTCAATTTTTTTAATTTTTTTTAATTTACTATTTTTAAATTTTCTCTTGCTAAATATATATGTATCAGAAACATTTAAGCTACGGACTTAACAAGCATCATAAAATTAGAACATTTTATACTGTTCCACTGCGCATAATTCTATCGCATAATTATATATGCCGCTATCTTTATCCAGCTCTCATTGGTGGTTTTACCCTCCCGAATATCTTTTTTTCAAAAAGTTGGAAAACCCCCGACATTGTCACCTCAAAGTTCAATATCTCAAAAACGCATTGTTGCCAATTTAGCGACTTTGCCGTTAGAACTAACGGAGTCTAGTGCTGGCGAACAAAAAAGAGTTTTGACGACAAAAATGGTTTAGCCAAGTGGCTAAGTATCTGGCGACTTTTGGAATACAAATTTAAACAGTTCTATGACCAATAATGGATATTTCGGCGGCCGATCGTAAAATCCGCCAGATCACGAAATTCCTAGGCATATCGTGAAACGCCGCCATTTCATGATATGCCTAAACGTTGGCCAGGCATATCACGATGTGCCTGAGAAATAATACGGCAGATCGATTAGAGCAACGCATTCGTCGATATTCCTAGCTCTATACCGGGCACATCGTAAAGTAGTTTCTTTTTTGGCCACTGGTGGCGCTGCGTATGCAATGGCGGCCGTGACCAGCTGACCGGCCGTGTTTGTTTTAGCGCGGGTGAAAAATGTCGGCGTCGCAACAAAATGATCTTTAAACCGAAAATAGTGATTTAATTCAAAATAGAAGTGCAAAGAAGCTTTTGAACATCAGCTCCGTTCTTTTTATGTGAATCAAACGGATTCTGTGCACAATGTGAAAAAAACCATGCACGTCTGCCCGTAGGTACTTTAGAGGTTAGGTTTTTGTTGATAAATAAAGTATTCACTAGTTGTTATTTATTTATATAGAAAAATTTAGGTACGACGAGCGAAGCGAGGAGTGGTTAGTATTAATTGTGATCACGACGCACGAGCCGAGTGAGCGAAGCGAGCGTGCCGCGGTAGCGGCCGGCGAAGTGCCAGAACCGATATGGCGGCGTTTCATGATACGCCTAGGAATTTCATGATCTGCCTAAACTGGCCAATCATGAAATGGCGGCGCTTCATGATATGCCTAGGAAATTTCATATCTGCCTAAACGTCACTAGGCAAATCGGTTAAACGGTGATTTTTGAACGATATGGCGGATGTCCTTTAGCCAATTCATGAAATGGCGGCATTTCACGATATGCCTAGGAATTTCGTGAATCTGGCGGATTTTACGATCGGCCGCCGACAGATACATTTTTTGTCAACTCGACGACGACGACGAGAATTATACAGTGTCAAGAGATCTATATTATGGAAAGCGACAAACGCGCTTGCGCAGCAAATTCAAACTGTATTTATTTTAATTAAAGCTCAATTCGTTTATGCTCTAGCTAATAACTATTTTAAAAAAAATTAAATCAATTTTAGTGAATTCGGAAATCTTCTAATTTAAATTGTTTTTTTTTTCGTATCCCAACCTTTCAGACCACCAGTGGCCTCTTGTGTCTTTCCCAGACAAAATCCTGAATCCGCTCGCTCCTGGTAGAATTAATTTTAGCGACTTTCTAGCGACTATTGATTTTGAGTTTAGCGACTCGAGTTTTTAGGAGTTGGCAACACTGCAAAAATGGCTGAACCGATTTTGATAAAGCACGTCTAAGAACCATCGCTAGAAAACCTGCTATCAAATTTAAAAAAAAATTGTTATTGTTTTGTATTATTTGAAAATTATTATTGAACTTATGAATTTATTTATTTTGATTATTTTTATGATTTTTGATCTATTTTAATTTGATATTTGACATAGGAAATTTGTAGTTGTACTTAATGAAATAATTATACGCCTCTCAACAGAATAATTGCACGCCTGCATGCAGGCTGAATACACTGAAATAAAAATATAAAATGTAAGACATTCCTGTACTGTATTCTGGCAAATAAATACTTTTCACTTTGACTTTTTGAAAAAAAAAACGCATTCAAATCGGTTCACCCGTTTAAGAGCTACGGTGCCACAGACAGACACACACATATCAGTAAAACTTATAACACCCCTCTTTTTGCGTCGGGGGTTAAAAATAAGATTACCGCCTCACATGATTAAAAACAAACTTGAAAAATTGCTCTTCCGTATCATCAGGCTTTACGTAATTATGAAATTCTCACTTTTAATGCACTATTTTCCCACCGCGACTTCCCGTGTTTAGTATAAAAATCCCAATTAAAATTTCCCTGAGCACTAATTGGAATAACTAACGAGGCCCGACCCTAATTCACACCAAATCACAGTACTCTACTTTACAACAGTATTGTACTGACTGTAATTAATGAGCCACCATGGAACCATTTCACAGTAAACGCCATTAGTGACATCGCGTTAATTAACAAGGAAAATCGTAATGACGACTGACCTCTGTCGACGCTACATAGATGTCGCTAGTGCTGCTGCTTGCTTTTTTTTTTTTTTTTTATTCGACTGGATGGCAAACGGGCAAGTGGGTCTCCTGATGGTAAGAGATCACCTCCGCCCATAAACATCTGCAACACCAGAGGTATTGCAGATGCGTTGCCAACCTAGAGGCCTAAGATGGGATACCTCAAGTGCCAGTAATTTCACCGGCTGTCTTACTCTCCACGCCGAAACACAACAGCTTAAGTAGCAAAGTAGTAATAAGCAACCTGAGATATGTTTGCATAGGAAAAATTCGTGTCTAGATTCCTGTCCAGCAGTGGTGTAGGGGTTATAGCACGCAGCACGGAATGCTGAGGACCTGGGTTCGATTCCCAGTGCTGGTCTCTTTTTCTGGTTTTTCTGTGCATCCATGTATTGTCTCAGTTTGTATTTTCGATATGGTTTCACGGGATACCCGTAAAAGTAACAAATTTGGAGTTGAAATAAAAAATACAAAAAGACTCCAAAAAACCAATCATAAATCGTAATGACTTTTCCTTTGAAAAGGTTCCATGGTGGCTAATGAATTAAAGTCCTTGACCGTACTACTGTCCAACAGTAGTTAAGTGATTTCTCAACTAGATCCGAGGGTTTCTCCCCTAACTTAAAATAATTAATTTGCTTTTCTATATTTCTTTTCCTTTCATTTTTACTTTTTAGTATTTTTAATCAGTAAAGTTTTATAGTTATCCTTAGTGTGTTTGTATGTTTGTTCGTCTTTCAGGTCGAAACGGAGCGACAGATTGACGTGATTTTTGGAATAGAGATAGTTTATGGGCCAGAGAGTCACATAGGCTACATTTTATCCCGGAAAAATGCACAGTTCCCGAGGGAACAGCGCGCGATAACCTAATTCCACGCGATAACCCAATTTCTCCTCATCTATCCCAACTATCACTCGCAACACCAGTTTAAGTAAATTCAAGGTCTAAAGCTGAGTTATAATAATCCTGTTTATAAACGTCTCTCTGTCAGACACAAGTTTCCTATCTCCCTATCACAATGAGAGGACTCAAACAGTAGTTCTCACGTGAATTCAGTGATTGGCCCCTTTTTAAAAACTTCACACACATAATGTATTTGTCTAGGAGGGTACAGAACACTTCCACACTATTTTCTATAGTCTGTAATTTATAATATCTTTTTACGTAGAAGACTACAATCCTGACGCAGTGGTCATCAGATGAGATCGGAGGACCGCAGCGCTTTCTATTTCCAACTACGAACTCCGAACAGTTCTGCGGATCTCCGGTCTCATCTGATACCCAACTCCTCAAATCCTATCGGCACGATCCTGATAAACCATGAGCCACATACACAAGAATCAATCAGTTGATTGACTGTTTATATAATATTTAGTGTCGCAGGGCTGCGTAAAATGTATTTAACAGCCGGAGGTGTTTTTTCAAGCGCAAAATTCGCCGGTGACTTGTGTAACTGACACTCGAGCTCTTTGTTACAGAAAACGGGTTGTTTTACTTTGAATACCGAATAAAATGTCCTTCTCGCAATTGTGTCTGTTTATTTTGACGTTTATTTGATTCGGATTAGCTGGCAATAAAGGAAATTTCTTGGAATTCAGTTTTCAGTTTTCAAATCACAATCAAATCAAAAAAATCAAATCAATTTCGATCAAGTTGTTGGTGTAATCCATTGTGTGTGCGTGCGTATTTTGTGAGTAACTTCACGCATAAACCGCTCAACGGATTTGGATGAAATTTGGTACGGTTAAGCATGTCTGGGCATTTTCCCTAAAAAGTGTACCTTTTCTTTTTTTTCAATTTTGGTTTTTCAAAAAATAAGGCAATACAAAATTTTCAGAGTCAGTTTTGTGACGCCCATACTGAGTGTATGAAGAAAACGTCACAAAACTGTCATTTTTCGGGACAATTTTTTTTAAACTATCTGAATCGATTGTGCTCTTTATTTTGATTTTGAATAATATATTCATGTGTTCTTTATTGGAGCCCTTTGTCTAATGGATGTCTTTCGGGTTACGATGTTGATGATTCCTTGAGGATCCCGAAGTTTCTTAAAGGGAAACTTAATTTAAAGCGCATCCTCAAATGAAACACCCACAGTTTCTATTATGCAACTTATTTACCAACTTTTAACATGCAAATATGAAATTATTTCACATTTTCTGCAGTCAAGATAAGTAAGAAACTTGAGCTTTCCGGGAGCTAGGAGTTGCCGAACTTACTTCTTTGAGTATTTTAAATGGGGCCTTATACGTTCTTGCGATATAGAAGTGGACTGAGTTTATTATATAGAATACTGGCTTTCGCCTGCGAATTTGTCTGCCTAGGATTCGCTATCGAAATCCTGCGGGGACTATGCTGTTCTTTGGAGTAAAAAGTGTCCTGTGTACTTTTCAAAATGTCAAACTATCTCCAAACCTGCCAATTGGAAATGTTTGGCCATTTAGTTTTATAACAGTTATTTGTTACTCTCTTTCTTAGACTTTATATTTTATTTATTACTTACTAGCTTTTGCTTCGCTTCGCCCGCGTGGAATTCGGTTATCGCCCGCTGTTCCCTCGAGAACTGTGCATTTTTCCGGGATTAAAAGTAGCCTATGTTACTTTCTGGGCTCTCTGGGCCACAAACTATCTCAATGCCAAAAATCACGTCGATCCGTTTCAAAACATACCAACACACAAACATATAAAAACAATCACTTTCGCATTTATAATATTAGAATGGATTTTTATTTACTTTTATTTTTTATTTGAATGTATGAATATCATTAATATAGTTATAGGTAGTCATTCACGATGATGCGTGCCGTGGTTCTTATAACAATGTCATTAATGTCTAATTTTGACAAAATCTCGCGTCTTCGTGGATGGCACTAGGTATAATTAAGATTTCATACTATGACAACTCGAAATGGCCGTGAACTTCAATCCCTGGTAATATTGATTCAAAAATAGGTACGTCTGCTAATTTTATGCAAAGAATATTCTATTTTTGCTCTTTTTTTTGTCGAGATAAATCCGGTTCCGAGTGCTTCGTTCTAGTTGGAACTAGTTGAAACTAGTTTGTGAACCGAAAATTCATTAAAGTTCGAGATTGCTTGTGAAAGTTTCTATTTTAGCTGCCATACTTTTCAGGTAGTAGTTAAAAATACTAGATTATACAAAAAATGCCTAAAACGTGTCATTTTATTCAAGACCACCCGATCCATCCAAGCCGCAGGTGATGGCTGATAGTTAAGTCGAGAATAAATGGGTTTTATGAATAAGTTGTACGGTACACTCTACTCTTCAATTTGATTGTGAGCAACTTAAACTGCAACATTATGTAAGTATATAATTTACCCCTTACTGTACAATAAATAAACATACACGATTTAAAGACGTTGAGACAAAAGCGCAGTCGCGACTTAATCCCTTTGAACACTTGATATTTCCATATATTGTTATTTCAATACTAATAACTTACCTAAAAAAGCCGTGGTGGCCTAGTGGTTTGACCTATCGCCTCTCAAACAGAGGGTCGTGGGTTCAAACCCCGGCTCGCACCTCTGAGTTTTTCGAAATTCATGTGGCGGAATTCATTTGAAATTTACCACGAGCTTTGCGGTGAAGGAAAACATCGTGAGGAACCTGCACAAACCTGCGAAGCAATTCAAGGTGCGTGTGAAGTTCCCAATCCGCACTGGCCCGCGTGGGAACTATGGCCCAAGCCCTCTTGTTCTGAAAGGAGGCCTGTGCCCAGCAGTGGGACGTATATAGGCTGGGATGAACTTACCTACAAAAAGCGGTATTTCATAAACTTTTATTGTTCGTTTTTGGTGCCGCTGTCTTAGGCGAAGATTTTACTTTATGCAATAGAGTCTTAAAAAGTCATTTTGTGTCCGGCAACCATAAATACAAAGTTCACGACCATGATGATAAGTGAAAAGCTGTTTTGTTTCATTTGTTGCTAGTACTTCTAGTGCTTACTAATTACCTGCTATCGTCTGTATTCTCATACCCACATTTCGAAACCTAAAATGTCAAAACCTGCCGGGAGTCAATTGTTTTTCTTTACTTAAACAAACCGGCAAAAAGTAAACCGTCAAATTACACGCTCGGACCTCAAACCTACTGAGCAAATATCTGTTAAATTAATATTTGCATAAAAGACCAACGAGCGCCATTTTGGATTTTTAATATCGTATTTTGTTTGAAGGGTTAATATTTCTCGTATTTGGTCATTTAGCTTTTTAAATATTGAAGGACGGATTTAAAGCCGAGTTTAGATTAGCAAGAAAAATTGTGCAAGTTACAATACTTTGCGGCACTCAATTGACCGCTTTGTAGAGTGACAATGTAATCCAACTTGGACGATTTTTCTTGCTAGTCTGAACTCCGCATAAGGAAGCAGGTTGAATTGGCTAAAAAAATTAATAATACATTGTGAGTATGAAAATATCTAGTCTCACAGTCAGACAGCCGATATAAAAAAACAAAGTTTATTCTAACGGAGTATCTCTTTGTAGGCAACTGACTTAACAGAATAAGGTTATATTTTTTTTGCATTTTTATTATTTATTAAGTACCTCGGAACTCCCTTGTGACTTCGTGACTTAGATTCTGTTTTATTTCCCGCAAAGCATTTACAAACTGATCGACCTCAAAAAAAAAGTCCCGTAATCAAAATTAGAGAGCGGAAGACATGAATTTGAATAAACGTGATTCTTTTTTAATGTGATTCTTAACCTTTCTGCATCGCATCAAGGGAAGCATGCTTTTTCCTTATACAGGCACCTGCATAAAAATCTGCTACAGCGGACCGTGGAAAATATCTGATACGCCTTACAGGCCCTAGAAATAAAGTCGTTTCAGATATTTATGCACGCTTCGTTGTGTCAAATATTGGCGCTAGTGACTGTAGATGTTTTCTTAAATATGGTCAGACAAAAGTATTATTATTACAGTTATTTTATTCGACTGGATGGCAACAAGCAAGTGGGTCTCCTGATGGTAAGAGATCACCACTGCCCATAAACATCTGCAACACCAGGGGGATTGCAGATGCGTTGCCAACCTAGAGGCCTAAGATGGGATGCCAGTAATTTCACCGGCTGTCTTACTCTCCACGCCGAAACACAACAGTGCAAGCACTGCTGCTTCACGGCAGGATTAGCGAGCAAGATAATAATTTTGTTTTACATCGCTCCAGTTGTTCTAAGCCCACGCTCGGACCATAGCTGAATATTCATTCGCGATTATAATAATCGATTGGAACTCTGTCGTTTTCATAATGTTTACGCCTGTTGCTTGTTGCTGAGTTGTAAATTTGGCTTAAGTATGTAATGTATTGAGCATTTATACTACTGGCGTAGGTATTCAAATTCAAATCATTTATTCAGTAAATAGGCCGCAATGGGCACTTTTACACGTCATTTTTTAAACTACCAGCGCTTTCGGAAAGACCATCATTGCCAAGAAGAATGCGCCGCAAGAAACTTGGCGGAATGATTTTTTTTAAATAAAGTATTTAAAAACTACATTATAAAATTAAAGAAAAACACAAGAATAATAATAATATGTATAAAGGTAGTAGTAGTAGTGTAGTAGTAGGTATAGGTATACTTTTTTATATTTTGGTACTAGCCTAGTGGTTCAATCAGAGGGTTATCAAGCAGAGGATCGTGCGTTCGAGCCTTGGGTCGCACCTCTGAATTTACGTATGGAATTACATCTGTTATTTACTTTACGGTAAAATAAAACAATACCTGCACAAACATTCGAAAAAAAACAATGATGTAGGTTGATTCACAAGAACTGGCACGAATTGATTGAACGAAAATTATGTCATTCAGAATTTTTTGTAAGAAAACAAATGCATGACACCGACGACCGGATGGCCAAGTGGTTAGAGAACCTGACTAGGAAGCTTGAGGTCCCGGGTTCGAATCCCGGCCGGGGCAGATATTTGTATGCATAATACGAATGTTTGTTCTCGGGTCTTGGATGTTTAATATGTATT